>NW_025900715.1:0-13150 GCF_022539505.1 Lolium rigidum | reverse complement strand
GAACTAACACCGGAAAATTGCTCTCGCATAACAAGATTAAGTAAAGCAGGTTTAATTTCAAAGAATTCTGCTGTAGTAGCAGGTGGAGCAATAGGTGTGCATAAGAAATCATTATTATTTGTGCTTGTGAAGTCACACAACTTAGTATTTTCAGGGGTAGCCATTTTAGCAATAGTAAATAAAGCAAACTAGATAAAGTAAATGCAAGTAAACTAATTTTTTTGTGTTTTCGATATAGCAAACAAGACAACAAATAAAGTAAAACTAGCAACTAATTTTTTTGTGTTTTGATATAAGTGCAGCAAACAAAGTAGTAAATAAAATAAAGCAAGACAAAAACAAAGTAAAGAGATTGAGAAGTGGAGACTCCCCTTGCAGCGTGTCTTGATCTCCCCGCAACGGCGCCAGAAATTTGCTTGATGCGTGTAGTTGACACGTCCGTTGAGAACCCCAAGAGGAAGGTGTGATGCGCACAGCGGCAAGTTTCCTCGAGTGAGAAACCAAGGTTTAATCGAACCAGTAGGAGTCAAGAAGCACGTTGAAGGTTGATGGCGGCGGGATGTAGTGCAGCGCAACACCAGAGATTCTGGCGCCAACGTGGAACCTGCACAACACAACCAAAGTACTTTGCCCCAACGAAACAATGAGGTTGTCAATCTCACCGGCTTGCTGTAACAAAGGATTAACCGTATTGTGTGGAAGATGATTGTTTGCAGAGAAAAGAGTAAAACAAGTATTGCGGCAGATTTGTATTTCGAGTATTAAAAGAATGGACCGGGGTCCACAGTTCACTAGAGGTGTCTCTCCCATAAGATAAAAGCATGTTGGGTGAACAAATTACAGTCGGGCAATTGACAAATAGAGAGGGCATAATAATGCACATACATGACATGATAAGTATAGTGAGATTTAATTGGGCATTACGACAAAGTACATAGACCGCCATCCAAGCTGCATCTATGCCTAAAAAGTCCACCTTCAGGTTATCGTCCGAACCCCCTCCAGTATTAAGTTGCTAACAACAGACAATTGCATTAAGTATGGTGCGTAATGTAATCAACAACTACATTCTCGGACATAGCGCCAATGTTTTATCCCTAGTGGCAACAGACACAACACAACCTTAGAACTTTCATCGTCATCGTCCCAGGTGTCAATGCGGGCATGAACCCACTATCGAGCATAAATACTCCCTCTTGGAGTTAAAAGTAAAAACTTGGCCGAGCCTCTACTAGTAACGGAGAGGATGCAAGATCATAAACAACACATATGTAATAACTTGATAATTAACATGACATGGTATTCTCTATCCATCGGATCCCGACAAACACAACATAGAGTATTACGAGATAGATGATCTTGATCATGTTAGGCAGCTCACAAGATCCAACAATGAAGCACAATGAGGAGAAGACAACCATCTAGCTACCGCTATGGACCCATAGTCCGAGGGGTGAACTACTCACTCATCACTCCGGAGGCGACCATGGCGGTGTAGAGTCCTCCCGGAGATGAATCCCCTCTCCGGCGAGGGTGCCGGAGGAGATCTCCAGAATCCCCCGAGATGGGATCGGCGGCGGCGGCGTCTCGGAAGGTTTTCCGTATCGTGGTTTTTCGCCTCGGGGGTTTCGCGACGGAGGCTTTAAGTAGGCGGAAGGGCGAGTCGGGGGCCGACGAGGGGGCCACACCATAGGGCGGCGCGGGCCCCCTAGGCCGCGCCGCCTTGTGGTGTCGCCACCTCGTGGCCCCACTTCGTATGTTCTTCGGTCTTCTGGAAGCTCCGTGGAAAAATAGGCCCACTGGGTCTTCGTTTCGTCCAATTCCGAGAATATTTCGTTACTAGGATTTACGAAACCAAAAACAGAGAAAACGAGAACCGACACTTCGGCATCTTGTTAATAGGTTAGTTCCAGAAAATGCACGAATATGACATAAAGTGTACATAAAACATGTAGGTATCATTAATAATATGGCATAGAACATAAGAAATTATCGATACGTCGGAGACGTATCACCCACACCATAGGTCGGCGCGGCCAGGGCCTGGGCCGCGCCGCCCTAGTGTGGCGGCGCCTCGTGGCCCCACTTCGACTCCTCTTCGGTCTTCTAGAAGCTTCGTGGCAACATAGGACCCTGGGCGTTGATTTCGTCCAATTCCGAGAATATTTCGTTACTAGGATTTCTGAAACCAAAAACAGCAGAAAACAACAACTGGCTCTTCGGCATCTTGTTAATAGGTTAGTTCCAGAAAATGCACGAATATGACATAAAGTGTGCATAAAACATGTAGATATCATCAATAATGTGGCATGGAACATAAGAAATTATCGATACTTCGGAGACGTATCAGCATCCCCAAGCTTAGTTCTGCTCGTCCCGAGCAGGTAAAACGATAACAAAGATAATTTCTGAGTGACATGCCATCATAACCTTGATCATACTATTTGTAAACATATGTAATGAATGCAGCGATCAAAACAATGGTAATGACATGAGTAAACAAGTGAATCATAAAGCAAAGACTTTTCATGAATAGTACTTCAAGACAAGCATCAATAAGTCTTGCATAAGAGTTAACTCATAAAGCAATAAATCAAAGTAAAGGTATTGAAGCAACACAAAGGAAGATTAAGTTTCAGCGGTTGCTTTCAACTTGTAACATGTATATCTCATGGATAATTGTCAACATAGAGTAATATAACAAGTGCAATATGCAAGTATGTAGGAATCAATGCATAGTTCACACAAGTGTTTGCTTCTTGAGGTGGAGAGAGATAGGTGAACTGACTCAACATAAAAGTAAAAAGAATGGTCCTTCAAAGAGGAAAGCATCGATTGCTATATTTGTGCTAGAGCTTTTATTTTGAAAACATGAAACAATTTTGTCAACGGTAGTAATAAAGCATATGAGTTATGAAAATTATATCTTACAAGTTGCAAGCCTCATGCATAGTATACTAATAGTGCCCACACCTTGTCCTAATTAGCTTGGACTACCGGATCATCGCAATACACATGTTTTAACCAAGTGTCACAATGGGGTACCTCCATGCCGCTCTGTACAAAGGTCTAAGGAGAAAGCTCGCATTTTGGATTTCTCGCTTTTGATTATTCTCAACTTAGACATCCATACCGGGACAACATGGACAACAGATAATGGACTCCTCTTTAATGCATAAGCATGTGGCAACAATTATTATTCTCATATGAGATTGAGGATATATGTCCAAAACTGAAGCTTCCACCATGAATCATGGCTTTAGTTAGCGGTCCAATGTTCTTCTCTAACAATATGTATGCTCCAACCATTAAGGTGGTAGATCTCTCTTACTTCAGACAAGACGGACATGCATAGCAACTCACATGATATTCAACAAAGAATAGTTGATGGCGTCCCCAGAAACATGGTTATCGCACAACAAGCAACTTAATAAGAGATAAAGTGCATAAGTACATATTCAATACAACAATAGTTTTTAGGCTATTTGTCCCATGAGCTATATATTGCAAAGGTGAATGATGGAATTTTAAAGGTAGCACTCAAGCAATTTACTTTGGAATGGCGGATAAATACCATGTAGTAGGTAGGTATGGTGGACACAAATGGCATAGTGGTTGGCTCAAGGATTTTGGATGCATGAGAAGTATTCCCTCTCGATACAAGGTTTAGGCTAGCAAGGTTATTTGAAACAAACACAAGGATGAACGGTGCAGCAAAACTCACATAAAAGACATATTATAAACATTATAAGACTCTACACCGTCTTCCTTGTTGTTCAGAACTCAATACTAGATATTATCTAGACTCTAGAGAAACCAAATATGCAAACCAAATTTTAGCAAGCTCTATGTATTTCTTCATTAATGGGTGCAAAGTATATGATGCAAGAGCTTAAACATGAGCACAACAATTGCCAAGTATCAAATTATTCAAGACATTTTAGAATTACTACATGTAGCATTTTCCAATTCCAACCATATAACAATTTAACGAAGAAGAAACTTCGCCATGAATATTATGAGTAAAGCCTAAGGACATACTTGTCCATATGCTACAAGCGGAGCGTGTCTCTCTCCCATACGGTGAATGCTAGGATCCATTTTATTCAAACAAAAAACAAAAACAAAAACAAACCGACGCTCCAAGCAAAGCACATAAGATGTGACGGAATAAAAATATAGTTTCGGGGGAGGAACCCGATAATGTTGTCGATGAAGAAGGGGATGACTTGGGCATCCCCAAGCTTAGATGCTTGAGTCTTCTTAGAATATGCAGGGGTGAACCACCGGGCATCCCCAAGCTTAGAACTTTCACTCTCCTTGATCATATTGTATCATACTCCTCTCTTGATCCTTGAAAACTTCCTCCACACCAAACTCGAAACAACTCATTAGAGGGTTAGTGGACAATAAAAATTAACATGTTCAGAGGTGACACAATCATTCTTAACACTTCTTGACATTGCATAAAGCTACTGGGACATTAATGGATCAAAGAAATTCATCCAACATAGCAAAAGAGGCAATGCGAAATAAAAGGCAGAATCTGTCAAAATAGAACAGTCCGTAAAGATGGATTTTATTGAGGCACCAGACTTGCTCAAATGAAAATGCCCAAATTTAATGAAAGTTGCGTACATATCGAGGATTACTCACGTAAATTGGCTTAATTTTCTGAGTTACCTACGAGAGAATTAGACCCGGATTCGTGACGAGCAAAGAAATCTGTTTCTCGCGCAGTAATCCAAATCTAGTATTCACTTTACTATCAAAGACTTTACTTGGCACAACAAAACACAAAACTAAGATAAGGAGAGGTTGCTACAGTAGTAAACAACTTCCAAGACTCAAATATAAAACAAAAATACTGTAGTAAAAACATGGGTTGTCTCCCATAAGCGCTTTTCTTTAACGCCTTTCAGCTAGGCGCGAAAGTGTAACTCAAGTAACATCAAGAGATGGAGCATTGATATCATAAGCTCCCCCATCTGTAGTGGTACTAAGGGCTTTGTCAATTTTAGGCCTATAATAATATTTCTTTGGTTTAGGCACTTTAGAGACATACATAAACTTTTTGCTCCTTTCCCACATAAGCTTTCTCTCTAAACTGTAAAGATGAAAAGGTTGAACCCAAGGTTCCCATAGCTTTTTCAAGTTCGCCAATCCTATTAATTTGATTATCATGGTCAACACAAGTTCCTAGGACACTAATTCTTTCATCAATTCCTCCTAAGGATTTATCAAGTTCATCAGTTTTATCAAGTAACATCTCCAACTTAGTTTCAACACTCGGAAATTTTTTCTCTATGGTTTCCAATTTTTTTCATAACATCCTCAAGGGAGGTTTCAATTTTAGTTTCATTAACAGGTGGGGTTCCAAATAAACTCTCAATAATGCAACTAGCTTCTAAAGCGGGAGCGCCTAGGAAGTTACCTCCCGCGAGACAATCAAGAACATATCTATTCCAGATAGAGATACCAACATAAAAATTCCTGAGTAGGATAGTGGTGGAGTGTTTCTTAGTGCACCTATTATGGGCATCACTAATTCTATACCAAGCATCTTTTAAACATTCTCCCCCTTGTTGCTTAAATGAACGAACTTCAACTTCAGGATTACTCATTTTAGCAGTAGTAAATAAAGCAAACTAAATAAAATAAATGCAAGTAACTATTTTTTTGTGTTTTTGATATAGAAAACAAGATAGTAAGTAAAGCTAGCAACTAATTTTTTTTTGTGTTTTGATATAATGCAGCAAACAAAGTAGTAAATAAAATAAAGCAAGACAAAAACAAAGTAAAGAGATTGGGAAGTGGAGACTCCCCTTGCAGCGTGTCTTGATCTCCCCGGCAACGGCGCCAGAAATTTGCTTGATGCGTGTAGTTGACACGTCCGTTGGGAACCCCAAGAGGAAGGTGTGATGCGCACAACGGCTAGTTTCCCTCAGTAAGAAACCAAGGTTTAATCGAACCAGTAGGAGTCAAGAAGCATGTTGAAGGTTGATGGCGGCGGGATGTAGTGCGGCGCAACACCAGAGATTCCGGCGCCAACGTGGAACCTGCACAACACAACCAAAGTACTTTGCCCCAACGAAACAGTGAGGTTGTCAATCTCACCGGCTTGCTGTAACAAAGGATTAACCGTATTGTGTGGAAGATGATTGTTTGCAAGAAAACAGTAAAACAAGTATTGCAGCAGATTTGTATTTCAGTATAAAAGAATGAACCGGGGTCCACAGTTCACTAGAGGTGTCTCTTCCATAAGATAAAAGCATGTTGGGTGAACAAATTACAGTCGGGCAATTGAGAAATAAAGAGGGCATAACAATGCACATACATGTCATGATAAATATAGTGAGATTTAATTGGGCATTACGACAAAGTACATAGACCACCATCCAGCATGCATCTATGCCTAAAAAGTCCACCTTCGGAGTTATCATCCGAACCCCTTCCAGTATTAAGTTGCAAAACAACAGACAATTGCATTAAGTATGGTGCGTAATATAATCAACAACTACATCCTTAGACATAACATCAATGTTTTATCCCTAGTGGCAACAGCACATCCACAACCTTAGAACTTGCTGTCCATCGTCCCGGATATCAATGGAGGCATGAACCCACTATCGAGCATAAATACTCCCTCTTGGAGTTAAGAGCAAAAACTTGGCCGAGCCTCTACTAATAACGGAGAGCATGCAAGATCATAAACAACACATAGGTAATAACTTGATAATTAACATAACATAGTATTCTCTATCCATCGGATCCCGACAAACACAACATATAGCATTACGAGATAGATGATCTTGATCATGTTAGGCAGCTCACAAGATCCAACAATGAAGCACAATGAGGAGAAGACAACCATCTAGCTACTGCTATGGACCCATAGTCCGGGGGTGAACTACTCACTCATCACTCCGGGAGCGACCATGGCGGTGAAGAGTCCTCCGGGAGATGAATCCCCTCTCCGGCAGGGTGCCGGAGGAGATCTCCAGAATCCCCCGAGATGGGATTGGCGGCGGCGACGTCTCAGTAAGGTTTTCCGTATCGTGGCTCTCGGTACTGGGGGTTTCGCGACGGAGGCTTTAAGTAGGCGGAAGGGCAACGCGGGGGGCCGCACGAGGGCCCCACACCATAGGTCGGCGCAGCCAGGGCCTGGGCCGCGCCGCCCTAGTGTGGCGGCGCCTCGTGGCCCCACTTCGACTCCTCTTCGGTCTTCTGGAAGCTTCGTGGCAAAATAGGACCCTGGGCGTTGATTTCGTCCAATTCCGAGAATATTTCGTTACTAGGATTTCTGAAACCAAAAACAGCGAGAAAACAACAACCGGCTCTTCGGCATCTTGTTAATAGGTTAGTTCCGGAAAATGCACGAATATGACATAAAGTGTGCATAAAACATGTAGATATCATCAATAATGTGGCATGGAACATAAGAAATTATCGATACGTCAGAGACGTATCAGGGCTCTGGTTAATCTGCGCTTGAGTTGCTGGAAACTCTCTTCACACTTGTCAGTCCAGTCAAACTTCTTGTCCTTCTTCAACAGTTGAGTCATTGGTCTCGCGATGCTGGAAAATCCTTCAACAAACCTACGGTAATATCCTGCTAATCCGAGAAATGCACGGACTTCAGTCTGAGTGGTTGGGGCTTTCCATTCCTCAACGGTTTTGATCTTAGTGGGATCTACGGAAATTCCTCCTGCAGACAAGATGTGTCCCAGGAATCCTACCTCCTTCAACCAAAACTCACATTTGCTGAACTTGGCGTACAACTTGTGCTGCCTAAGGGTTTCTAGGATAACTTCCAAATGTTGCTCATGTTCTTCTTCGGATTTGGAGTAGATAAGGATGTCGTCTATGAAGACAACAACAAACTTATCCAAAAAGTTCATAAAGATCTTATTCATGAGAATCATGAAATAAGCGGGGGCATTGGTCAATCCAAATGACATGACATTGTACTCGTACAATCCATATCTAGTGGTAAAGGCAGTCTTAGGAATATCCGTTGCACGAATCTTCAGTTGATGGTAACCAGTTCTAAGATCAATCTTAGAGAACACTTTGGCACCGGTCAGCTGGTCAAACAGGTCTTCTATCTTTGGCAAGGGGTATTTGTTTTTGATGGTGACATCGTTAAGCTTACGGTAATCCGTACATAAACAAGTGGCACCGTCTTTCTTATCCACAAACAAAACTGGGGATCTCCAAGGCGACGCACTTGGTCAAATCAGACCTTTGTACAACATATCATCCAGTTGCTTCTTCAGTTCCACTAACTCTGCGGGGTTCATGCTATAGGCTCTCTGGGCTATAGGTCCTGTTCCAGGGATTAACTCGATGATGAACTCGATATCCCGATCTGGGGGCATACCGGGTAGATCATCAGGAAACACATCGGGGTATCGACAAACGACCCTGATTTGATCCAAAGTTGGCTTGGCTAAACTCTGGTTGCAGGTGAATTTTCTGGGCAGCCTTTCAGATACATGTTCTACTAATATTCCGGTGCTACTAGTCATGGTGATGGCCTTCTTGGCATAGTCAATCAACCCATGATGTTTCCACATCCAATCCATACCCAGTACTACTTCCAACCTTTTGTTCCCAGAACAATCAAATTGGCATAAAAATCTATTTCATGGATTCTGATGGGTACATCTTTGCAAATTTTTCTAGCTTTTGTAGTTGAACCAGGTATTTGAACTATCATGACATGTTTCAAACTGATTGGTTGAATCTTACTAGTGCATGCAAAATCTTCGGTAACAAACGAATGCGATGCTCCGGAATCAAACAACACTCTTGCAGGTATTGAGTTAACAGAGAACATACCCAGCACTACATCTGGTGCTTCCTGGGCTTCCTCGGTGTTCATGTGGAAGAGGCGGCCACCGCGGTTGTTCGGGTTGTTCGGGGTGAACTTCCTGCCGGTGGAGACACGGCGTTGCTGCTGAGCAGGGGCAGCGGCATTGGGGGTGGTCTTGGTGAGCTTCTTGGGGCACTCATTGGAGTAGTGTCCCACTATTCCGCATTCATAACAAGTCACAGTAGACTTGTCCTTGGGGCGACGGGGACAACGTTGCTCCCAGTCCTCGGAGCGGTGTTGGTGTTGTTGTTGTTGGGGGCTCTCATTGGGGCGCGGTTGATGTTGTTGTTGTTGTTGGCATGGTGGTTGTTGTTGTTGTTGTGGCCTCCTGGCCTTGGGTGTCCTCCACTCCGGTTCTGAAAACCCGGACGTGACATCGGTGCATTGGGCTTGTTGTTTCTTGGGGCAAAGCCTCCGCTTGAGCTGGGGCGATACCTTGGGGTATTGCTGGACCCACTCTGATTCATCATGCGGCGCTTGCGGTTCTCGTTGGCTTGATGCAGTTTGCCCTCCATCTGGATGGCGGAATCCACCAGGACTTCAAGGTCGGCGAAGGGGATGTTGACTAACACTGTTTGCATCTCGTCGTGAAGTCCGTTCAGGAACCTTTCCTTCCTCTTCTCAGTGGTGTCGGTCTCGTCCGGGGCGTACCTTGACAGGGTGAGAAACCTGTCGCGGTATTCTACCACAGACATTCTACCTTGTTTGAGTTCACGGAACTCATCCCTCATCTTTTTTATCAGACCCGGGGGCACGTGATACTTGCTGAACTTGAGCTTGAAATCTGCCCAAGTCATGATTTGTCCGGCGTTCATAGCACGGGTGCTGGTCCACCAGGCTCTTGCAGGTCCTGCTAAGTAATGGGTCGCAAACAAGACTTTTTCTGCGGCTTCAACTCCCGCAACTTCTAGATTGTTCTCCTTGGTCTGGAGCCAATCGTCGGCATCAAGGGGCTCTTCTGTCTTGCTGAACACAGGGGGATTGGTGTTTTGTAAATTCTTCAGCTTCGACCCTGGTTGATCATGGTTTCCATGGCCATGGTTGTTGTTAGCAAGCTGTTGAAGTGCTGCAATGTTGGCCTGTCGTTCAGCTCTTTCAGCCTCTCTATCTTCCAGCATGATTTGCAACATCTGTACCATGGCATCTTGATTTGCGCTACGGGTTGGAGGGGCCATCTGAACATTGAGATAGATCATGAGATAAGAGGGAATTTCTATGGCTTGTTTTGAGTAAGTTCAAAAAGTTTAAAGCTTGAAAAGTTGTCATGTTGAAAACAAACACACTTTCGTTCATGGCAAACAACACACATTATAAGATAACACACTAATGGTTTTAAGAACCATTTCTCCAAGCTACGATACAAGGGACGGGATACAACTCACACCTAAGAAAGTGAACAAGTGCAACTACTCATCATCTACATCTATCGGGATGTAGTCATCTTCTCCGGCATCCAGGAACTCGTAGTCCTCCACATCGGTGTTCTCATCCTCCTCAAAGTCGTCATTATCACTCAGGAAGGCTCCTCCTCCCTGAATGTCTTCACCTTCTTCTTCCATCTCCCTCATCTGGTCCTCTTGGGCCTTGACAGTGGCCTCCAAGGATACTATCTTTGCGCGAAGGCGCGCAATGGTAGCGTCCTTCTTGGCACGCTGCTGGCGGGGTGACTTGTGGTCCTTGGCAAGCATCTTGATGGAATCGGCATGCTGAGCCAATGCAAGGTGAGTCTGGTTGGCGTAGGCGTGAGAGTTGTCCAGCTCCTTCTGAGTCTGGTACAGCATAAAGTCCAGGTGTTCGACGTGGTGCTTCAGCTCGGGGTGGGATTGCAGGTCCATGGGTTCTCCAGCGGAGTTACGCCTTGCGAGGTGAGCAAAGTGAGCCTCTTGGAGTGCTCCCACATTCTGCCCGCACAGACGGGCAAGTGCTTCCTGAAGAGCACGAGCGAGTCCGTCCAGCCAGTTGCTTTCCCTGAAGGAGAAGAGGATCCTCTCAGAGGTAGGATGCTCCATCTTGCCCCTCAGATCAGCGGTGATAACCCACTGAAGTTCCCCTCCGGGTTGGTCGTTGACTTCGACTCCATGAAACTCTGGGTGCGGGCATCCAAGGAACTCAGACAGGGTGTCCAAGTCGCTCTCGAACACCAGGCTCCCACCATTTCTGTAACATCCCAAATTTCAATAAAAGGAAGAAGAAGAATTCCAGAGATCCAAAATTCTGAACCAACAAAAACTTTTATTTGCATATAGTGCCATGCATAGGACTTGTGCATTTGAGTGATATGCCATGATGATTGTTATTGTGTTTATGTGTTAAAACCTAAAACTCTAAGTGATCAAGTGAAGATCACAAACCAAATAAAACAAAAAGAGAAAGAAATCAAATAAGAACAAAACCCTAAAACCCTCACATATGGTTTATGCCATTTTTGCAAATCTTTACCCTAGATAAAATTGACCTTCACCATTAGTTGTATTATGTTACTAAACACTTATTACAACTTTTGGAATCAAAGAAACACAAATCAAATCTTTTTCAAACTCAAATTGTGATCACATATGATGATGGTCAAATCTGCCACTTACATCCTGGTCACTACTTTGAGCCCTTGTATTTCAAGTTTTTCAAACTAAACTTTCCCAATTCTTTGCATGTCATCCAAGAGCACATCAAGGTGAACAACTTTGGTAAAGACCACCATGCCAAAATCATCTTGGATCAAAAACTATGCTCATGCAGAGTTGAGACTTTTTAACATATGCAACAATCTCATTTTGTGCTTTTTTTTTGCATTTCTTTGATTTTTAAAATTCCACCACCACACATGTTTGTCTCTGGTCATTTGCAACTTACCCAAATGCACCAATTTCAAATTTGGAAACCATTGGAGCTCAACCAAATTTTGCAAGAAATTGAATTGGGAAAATATGGAACAAATCAAAAACACTATTTTGCATAGTGTTGGCCTAACCCTAAGTGCACACTCAACTCTACCTTGTCCCCTGGTCCCTTCTACCTCTACTAACCCAAATAGCAAGCCTAGAGGAGAGCCACACATGGCAAGCTCAAACCATGCTGGCCATGGACATGCCCACTCACTTCTCCTCTCTTCTCTCAACACCAGCCCCGACCACCTTGCCCTAGAGCCTCCCCTTGGTCCCCTGAGCATGCCAGTATGCGCCATGGATCGAATGGTGGACCACAACGCCCTAGCCAGCGCGCGCCCACGACGCACTGGTGGGACAGGGGCGGCATGGGCGCGACATCGCATGCCTGCCGATGTGCGCGCCGCGGCCAACCGTCGACACGCCGCAGCAGTCCCTCTCTGGCCCCCCTTTCTTCACCTCGCGCCTCGCCGTGCCACCGCAAGCCCACCAGACACGCTCGCGAAGCAGAACCGTGCCCGCCGCCGCCGGAGACGACGACCCCATTCCGCAGCAGCCGCGCCAGAACCTCGCGACAGCCGAGCGATTTAGGCACCGCCCGACAGCGCCGTCGCCGCCAAAAGAACCGCCAGGACACGCAGCACAGTTCCCCGCCATCCTCTAGCTCGCTAGCTCGCCGGAGCATCCACGTCGATGTCGACTTCATCACGGCCCCGCAGCACCCCCGCAATTCTATAAATAGAGCGTTCCCTGGACTCAGCAAGCACACCATCTCACTCCCCTCTCTCCACCGCTTCTCCTCACACTGTTAGCCAGATCAATCGTCGCCGGAGCCGCCGGAATTGCAAGCTCGGAGCCGCGGAAGCCCTGAGATCATCACCGTCGATTCACGCCTCCCCAAGCTCCGCCACTGCTACCAGCTGCCTCAGCGTCATCGACAACGTCGCCGTGAACCTCGCCGCCGACCGCCGGAGCCCTGGTACCCTCTCCGACCCCCTACCCTCGCCGCGTCCGTGAGGTTATCTCGCTGGAGAAGACGATGATCGTGCGCCGCACGATCACCATCTAATGCAACGCCCCACAGCCAACGTACCGATTCGGGTTTTTAAGAGACACTGACGGGTGGCCCCCACCTCGTCAGACGGCCCACTCGCACTGGATGCATTGCTGGGCTGGTTTTCTCTGATTTAAACCGTTTCGGCCCAACTCAGTTTCCCGCCGACCCTTTTATTCAAATTAGAATTTACAGTTTCCTTTTAAATTCAATACTGGTCCTGACTTTGAAATTCAATGGAATCTGTTTAGCTTTGTCAAATTTAGCAAACTTTATATTGTTGGAAAGATACTGAAAAGATCTACACAATGCCACTGGTCTCAACCCTAGATCCTT
>NW_025900714.1:0-34370 GCF_022539505.1 Lolium rigidum | reverse complement strand
GGTCAAAAAAATCCAAGAATAGAAAGAATTTTGGTTCATAGAGGATGACATGCGGGACCCATGATCCCGCATCGTAAACGGCTCGATCGGAGAACGTTGAATGAGATGGCGCGATCGAGAAAAAAAACAATGCCAGAGAGGCTGCCATCTGGGCCCTACATCCCTCGGCGGTGCGGATTTGCGTTGACTCGGCCGGCGAACCCGAGAATTCGCGATGCACCACGTCCCGGGCCACCATACGCAACGTTTTGGCCGCTTTCGTCGGGCTAGGTGGCCTCAAAAACGAGAAAAAAAAAGTTTTGACATGCACCACGGAGGGACCAAAATCGTCTGCCATGGTACACCAGCAACCACGGCGCGACTTCAACTTCGTCGGCCATGGCAACTTTTCTTGTAGTGTAAGCAATGTGTGTAAAGTAAACAATAGAATTACCCTTGGATAAAACATTATTGTTTTCTCCCTAGTAGCAACAACACATCTACAATCTTAGAAGTTATTGTCACTCTTCCAGAAAACTAGAGGCATGAACCCACTATTAAGCATAAATACTCCCTCATGGAGTCACAAGCACTTACTTGGCCAGAGCAACTACTAGCAACGGAGAGCATGCAAGATCACAAATAACATATGACAAGTATATATAATCGATCTCAACATAGTGATGAGGACATTCCATCTATTGATACAACCGCTGTACCTACAGCCACACAAATACAAGGACCAATCACTCGAGCTCGTGCCAAACAACTTAACTATCAGGTACTTTCGTTTCTTGGAACTATTCCTCACATACATGAGAATATGATGCTGCCTAAATCAGATATATTTGTTACTCTTAGGAATGATGGACCAAGCAAGGATGAGGAGGACAAGCATTGGAGCATGATCACGCATGGAGGAGATGGCAGCAAGCATTTGAGGATTGAAGATGACGTCGCAAGTGGAGATTTCAGAACTTTGAAGCCACCATAAGAAGAGATGAAGACATGGACGAATTATAGAGTTTTCCACTTCATAATTTCGTCCATAGTATAATATGGTGCTGCGTCACCTTTAGTTTTGGGCCAGGCCCATGTCATTTTCGCAGGAATTAAATCAGCCACTTTTTATAGTCCGTATTGAAGGGGGAAAGGCCTTCTAGGGTTTGGTTCGGCCACCATACGTATGGCTGGCCGAAACCCCACCTTTTCCTCCTTAAATACCCCCATAGCCGTCACGTTTAGACTCGGATTTTGATTAGACTAAAAGTTAGCCATTGTAGCAACTCTCGTGTACTTCTTTTGAGGCCAACGCCCAGAACAAGACCGACTATTCGGAATCCCACCTTTTCAATAAAGCTTTCATCTAAATCCGCAATAATTCTGATTGCATTATTAGTTCTTACTTGTTCTCGATTTCGGGTAGGAATTAAGACCCTCGCCGGTCGAGCTGATCGTGCATCCGCAAGATCGGTAACTCCCGGAGATTGTCCTAGCGATTGCATTGGCGCACGAGCTTTGCACGTGAAGTCGGATCGTCAAGCACGAACTCCACCAACAAATCGACGCTATCTTACTCTCATCGAAAGATCGGCCACCTTTGCCCTATCAAGTGGTATCAGATTTCAGATTGCTCGGTGAGATTTTACTATTTTTCTAGTGTAGATTGCATCTCCCATCATACCCATAAACCACGAAAAAGCCAAAAATACAGTAAGGGTTTAGATCATCTCGTCCCATAAACCCCCTGCCACGCCTTGCATTGTCTTTTCATTTTTGCATAGTTGAATTTGTGTCTGCATCTTCGTGTCGAGTTGCTGGTCTTAGCGTCTAGTTCCTTTAGAGTTTCGAGTCCTGGTCATATTAGTCACGCCGCCGCCCGCTCGCACCATACGCAGATCACCGCCATATACACCCACCATATACTTCCGCCAATTCCATATACACCCACCATATACACCCACCAGATCGTTTCCGCCACAGTCATATACATCTGCCATATACCATGTCTCCTACCGCGACACAGATTCGTGCTGTTTCTCTGCCGCGACAGAGTCCGTGTAGGTTTTATTGTTTTTCCTACTTAGCTGTTACCTTCTAATTTCGTCTGTGCTGTAGAAAAATTTCCGTGAGATAAGTTTCGGCCGCCAGTAAAGAATTGGAAGGAGAGCAAAAAAAAAGTCTGGAACCGCCTCCGAAAAAAAAATTCTGGCTACATTGGTTTTTCACCTTGGCGATCACTTTTCGCCACTGGCCGTTATAGCGACATTTTTTGCCGCCTGCGCGCTTTCCGGAGCACTTTCCAGAAATTTCGACAAAATTTTTCTGAGGCTATACTGTTTTTAGACCTTGAGGATCAGTTTGAGACACTTGCCATCATAGTGATTTTTCGCACCTCGCGTCGCCACCTCATCACTGCTAGTTGCTTGTGTGCCGCGCCGTGACCTCGTTAGTGTTCTAGGCTTGCGTCTCTAGTACGGTCTAGCCTAGGACCAGCATAGTGATACGTCCATTTTGCATCACTATTTTATATCATAATTTACTGTTATTCATTGATATATTTCATATTTAGAGATGATACTTATGTTATTTCACCTATTTTGCATGTTTCATGATTATTGGAGAATCACTCACCGGAGTCAGGATTCTGCTGGAAGAAGCACCGTCAGAGTGCAATATTTCTGAAGATCAACAACTGACGGAAATTACACCGAATGTCTTATTTCTCCAGAAGAAGGAGCCAGCCAAAAGGAGGGGCCGAGGAGGGCCGCCATGGGCACCCCCATAGGCCGGCACGGGCTCCACCCTGGCCGCGCCGCCTTGTGGGGAGGGGCCCCACAGTCCCCCTCGGCCGCCTCTCTTTCGCGTACTTCATCTACCCGAAAACCTAAGGTACGGGGAATAATCGCGAGGAGACACAGCCGCCTCTGTGGGGCGGAAAACACCAGAGAGAAAAGAGCTCTCCGGCAGGCTGAAATCCGCCGAGGAAATTCCCTCCCGGAGGGGGAAATCGACGCCATCGTCACCGTCATCGAGCTGGACTTCATTGGGATCATCATCACCATCATCTCCACCATCAACACCGTCATCTCCACCGCTGCACCTCGTCACCGCTGCAACATCTAGGGTTGAATCTTGATTATTTCATAGGGGAAACTCTCCCGGTATTGATTACTCCTTGTTATTGATGCTATTGAGTGAAACCATTGAACCAAGGTTTATGTTCAGATAGTTATTCATCATCATATCACCTCTGATCATGTTCCATATGATGTCTCGTGAGTAGTTCGTTTAGTTCTTGAGGACATGGGTGAAGTCTAAATGTTAGTAGTGAACTATGTTGAGTAATATTTAATGGTTTGATATTTAAGTTGTGGTGTTATTCTTCTAGTGGTGTCATGTGAACATCGACTACATGATACTTCACCTTTATGGGCCTAGGGGAATGCATCTTGTATTCGTTTGCTAATTGTGGGGTTGCCGGAGTGACATCAACCTGAACCCCCGTTGGTATATCGATGCAGGAGGGATAGCAGGATCTCAGAGTTTAAGGTTGTGGTTAGATTTATCTTAATTACTTTCTTGTATTTGCGGATGCTTGCAAGGGGTATAATCACAAGTATGTATTAGTCCTAGGAAGGGCGGTGCATTAGCATAGGTTCACCCACACAACACTTATCAAAACAATGAAGATTAATCAACTATATGAAGCGAAAGCACTAGACTAAATTCCCGTGTGTCCCCAAGAACGTTTGGTCATCATAAGTAAACAAACCGGCTTGTCCTTTGTGCTAAAAAGGATTGGGACACTCGCTGCAACTATTACTCTCGCATTTTATTTACTTGTACTTTATTTATCTGCTATATCAAAACCCCCTGAATATTTGTCTGTGAGCATTTACAGTGAATCTTTCATCGAAACTGCCTATCAACACCTTCTGCTCCTCGTTGGGTTCAACACTCTTATTTATCGAAAGTACTACGATACACCCCCTATACTTGTGGGTCATCACACAGTACCGTCGTTGAGCATACTTTCAATATTGCATTGCTGTTTTGACAATTGCTGTTTTGCTACCATATTAGCCTTCCTACAGCTCTACATATTGTCTCCACGTGCACTGTGTCGACACTTGGTAATCGCTTTGGCAATCTTTGGAGACGCTGATCCTTGCTGGTTGTTACATCGCCTTCCTCCTGTTTGGTAAGGACTTGTAAGAGCTTTGTATTTTGCTTGACGAATTGCGCGTGAACCACCATATTCCGTAGTTTCTAGGCATATACATTTGTGCTTTTTGAGTACTAACCATGTCAGGACCTACACCGGCCGCTGTTGACCCGGCCAAGATGGCGAGTGAGGAGTTGCATGCTCACTTCACCCACCTTTTGGGCGGGCATGCACGCGACACCGAGGCGCGCATTGGTGACGTGGATGCCAAACTCACCGACGCGCTGGACAAGCTGGATGGCCTCGAGGCAGCTTTCAACTCCAAGCTCGACGCCAAGTTCCAGGAGCTCTTGACTCGGTTGCCGCCACCTCACGACAACGTGCGACGACGCGCACGCCGCGTTCCTCGTGCGGATGTGCCTGCGGGTACCGCTCCTGCTGCAGCAGCCGCACATGACGCGCCTTCTGATGAAGGCTACGAATATTATGAAGGGGACGCGGACGAGCAGGTAGATGAGAACATACTGGACGGCGAGGAAGTCCAACAACCTGCACCTGGTCGTCCACGGCAGCTGAACCGCAACGCTCGACCACCTCCACGCCCGGTATGTAATGATGATGATCATGTTGCTAAACTGAAACTGAATATTCCGCCATTTGAGGGTAGATATAATCCTGATACATATCTTACATGGGAATTGGAAGTAGAACAACGCTTTGCATGTTTAAAATACCCTGATCACTTGCGTGTTAGTGCTGCTACTTGTGAGTTCACAGATTTTGCATCTATTTGGTGGTCTGAGCATTGTAGAGTACATCATGCTAATATTCCTACTACTTGGATTGGGTTAAAACTTGCTATGCGTACTCGTTTTGTTCCTCCACATTATCAACGTGATTTGCTAAAATAATTGTCTCGCTTAGAACAAGGAATAAAAATCTGTAGAAGACTATTATCAAGAATTGCAAACTGGCATGATTCGCTGTGGTATTGTAGAGGATAATGAGGCTATGCTTGCACGTTTCTTTGGTGGTTTGAATAAAGAGATTCAGCATATTTTAGATTATAAGGAGTACAACACTATTACTCGCTTTTTTCATCTTGCTTGCAAAGCTAAACGTGAAGTGCAGGATCGTCAACCACCATGGAGAAGAGCTAATGTTTCTGCAGGTCGTACATCGTCGTGGTCTCCGCGACAATCAGCGCCACCATCTCGTGGTACTGCACCAGCACCTACTACCTCCAAGTACACCGCGCCTGCATCACGAGCACCTCCTGCTGCTACTCCACCACCATCGGCTGGTCCTCCTCGGAGTTCATCTTCCATGGCCTCCACGGGGAAGACGCGCGACATTCAATGTCGCAAATGCTTGGGATTTGGTCACATAGAGAGAGAATGCAGAACCAAGCGTGTGATGTTGGTGCGTGAAGATGGCGAATATGATTCTGCAAGTGACTTTGATGAAGATACATTGGCCCTTATTGCTGCACATGATGGTGCCAATTCTGATTCTGAGAGAGAGATGGAGGTAATGGAAGCTGACACTGCTGATCAGTACAGGAGCTTAGTTGCACAGCGTGTGTTGAGCGTGCAATTGAGCAAAGCTGAGCATGATCAACGCCACAATCTGTTCCAAACATGAGGCGTTGTAAGAGCGCGCTATACGGATCATCATTGATGGAGGGAGTTGCAATAATCTGGCCAGCGTTGACATGGTGGAGAAGCTTTCTCTTCCTACAAGACAGCGCACACATCCATATTACATTCAATGGTTTGAGAGCTCTCGGAAGCTCAAGGTAACAAGAACTACACGTGTGCATTTTACTATTGGTACATATTCTGATTTTGTGGATTGTGATGTTGTACCTATGCAAGCTTATTCTTTGTTACTTGGTAGACCTTAGCAATTTGATAGAGAATCTGTTCATAATGGTAAAACTAATCAGTATTCTCTTATGCATGATGGAAAGAAAATTGGTCTGAAACCTATGACTCCAGAACAAATACTAAAAGATGATCTTGCTAGAGCTAGTAGAGTAAAAAACGAGGAGAAACATAAGAGTGAGAATCATATTGTTGCTGCAGATTTTGTGCCACATAAGACTAATACTAAATCTGATTCGAACCATGCTACTGAAATTCGTTTGAAAAATCCTTGTTTGCTTGCTAGCAAATCTGATATTGCTGAACTTGATGTGAACACTACTCAATGCTATGCTATTATTTGCAAAGAAGTTCGGTTTTCATTTGAGGATATGCCTCCTTCTTTGCCACCTGCGGTTGCTAACCTTTTGCAGGAATTCATTGATGTGTTCCCACAAGATGTACCACCTGGACTACCACCTATCCGTGGGATAGAACATCAGATTGACTTGATTCCAGGTGCTTCGTTGCCCAACCGTGCGCCATATCATACCAATCCTGAAGAGACCAAAGAGATTCAGCGACAAACTCAGGTTCTCCAAGATAAAGGTTGCATTCGTGAGTCTCTTAGCCCATGTGCTGTTCCTATTATCTTGGTACCTAAGAAAGATGGTTCTTCACGCATGTGTACTGATTGTAGGGCTATTAATAATATTACCATTCGATACCGTCATCCAATACCTCGTTTAGATGATATGCTTGATGAATTGAGTGGTTCTATTATGTTCTCTAAAGTTGATTTGCGTAATGGTTACCACCAGATTCGTATGCAATTAGGAGATGAATGGAAAACAGCGTTTAAAACTAAGTTCGGTTTATATGAGTGGTTGGTAATGCCTTTTGGTTTAACTAATGCACCTAGTACTTTCATGAGACTGATGAACGAAGTTTTACGTGCTTTTATTGGACGTTTTGTGGTGGTATACTTTGATGATATTCTGATTTATAGCAAATCTTTGGAGGATCATTTGGATCATTTACGTGTTGTTTTCAATGCTTTACGTGATGCACGTTTGTATGGTAATCTTGAGAAGTGCACCTTTTGCACCAATCGAGTTGCGTTTCTTGGCTATGTTGTTACCGCGCAGGGAATTGAAGTTGATCCAGCCAAGATTGAGGCAATTGAGAGTTGGCCGCAGCCCAAGACGGTCACGCAAGTGAGGAGTTTTCTTGGCCTCGCTGGTTTCTATAGGCGCTTTGTGAAAGACTTTGGATCCATTGCTGCGCCACCGAATGAGCTTACAAAGAAGGATGTGCCCTTTGTGTGGGGCGATGCACAACAAGAAGCCTTCATGATACCGAAAGATAAGTTAACACATGCTCCATTACTCCAACTTCCCGATTTCAATAGACTTTTGAGCTTGAATGTGATGCTAGTGGAATTGGTTTGGGAGGTGTGTTATTACAAGAGGGCAAACCCGTTGCATATTTTAGTGAGAAATTGAGTGGGCCTAGTCCGAACTATTCTACTTATGATAAAGAATTATATGCGCTGGTTCGGACATTAGAAACTTGGCAACATTATTTATGGCCTAAAGAATTTGTTATACATTCTGATCATGAATCTTTGAAGAATATTCGTAGTCAAGCTAAGTTGAATCGTCGCCATGCAAAGTGGGTTGAATTTATTGAGTCTTTTCCTTATGTTATCAAACACAAAAAGGGTAAAGATAATGTTATTGCTGATGCTTTGTCGCGCCGTTATACTATGCTATCTCAACTTGACTTCAAGATTTTTGGATTAGAAACTATAAAGGAACAATACTCGCATGATGCTGATTTTAAAGATGTGTTGCTGAATTGTAAAGATGGTAGAACATGGAACAAATTCGTCCTCAATGATGGATTTGTGTTCCGTGCTAACAAGCTATGCATCCCAGATAGTTCCGTTCGTTTTTTGTTGTTCAGGAGGCGCATGGAGGAGGATTGATGAGTCACTTTGGTGTGAAGAAGACGGAGGATGTACTTGCTGCACACTTCTTTTGGCCACGTATGCGTCGATATGTTGAGAGATTTGTGGCACGCTGCACTACATGTCAAAAAGCTAAGTCTCGACTTAATCCACATGGTTTATATATGCCTCTTCCTGTTCCTAGTGTACCTTGGGAGGATATTTCTATGGATTTTGTTTTGGGATTGCCTCGTACACAGAAGGGGAGGGATAGTATCTTTGTTGTTGTGGATCGGTTTTCTAAAATGGCACACTTTATTCCATGTCATAAGACTGATGATGCTACACATGTTGCTAATTTGTTCTTTCGCGAAATTGTTCGTTTACATGGTGTGCCAAATACTATTGTTTCTGATCGTGATACTAAGTTTCTTAGCCACTTTTGGAGATGTTTATGGGCTAAGTTGGGGACTAAATTGATGTTTAGTACTACATGTCATCCCCAAACTGATGGACAGACTGAAGTAGTAAATACAACATTGTCTACTATGCTGCGGGCTGTTTTGAAGAAGAACTTAAAATTGTGGGAAGAGTGTTTACCTCATATTGAATTTGCTTACAATCGTTCGCTGCATTCTACTACTAAGATGTGCCCTTTTGAGATTGTGTATGGTTTTGTTCCACGTGCACCTATTGATTTATTGCCTTTACCATCTTTGGTGCAAAATGATTTGGATGCTACACAACGTGCTGAATTGATATTAAAATTGCATGAGACTACTAAAGACAACATAGAACGCATGAATGCTAAGTATAAAATTGCTGGGGATAGAGGAAGAAAGCATGTTGTGTTTGATGTTGGTGATCTTGTTTGGTTGCATTTGCGCAAAGATCGTTTTCCTGCATTGCGCAAGTCTAAGCTAATGCCACGTGCCGCTGGTCCTTTTAAGGTGTTAGAGAAAATAAATGATAATGCGTATAAACTTGAGCTTCCATCAAAATTGGGTCCGGTTAGTACTACATTTAACATTGCAGATTTGAAGCCTTACTTTGGTGAAGAATATGAGCTTTCGTCAAGGACGACTTCAATTCAAGAAGGGGGGCATGATGAGGACATCCCATCTATTGATACAACCGCTGTACCTACAGCCACACAAATACAAGGACCAATCACTCGAGCTCGTGCCAAACAACTTAACTATCAGGTACTTTCGTTTCTTGGAACTATTCCTCACATACATGAGAATATGATGCTGCCTAAATCAGATATGTTTGTTACTCTTAGGAATGATGGACCAAGCATGGATGAGGAGGACAAGCATTGGAGCATGATCACGCATGGAGGAGATGGCAGCAAGCATTTGAGGATTGAAGATGACGCCGCAAGTGGAGATTTCAGAACTTTGAAGCCACCATAAGAAGAGATGAAGACATGGACGAATTATAGAGTTTTCCACTTCATAATTTCGTCCATAGTATAATATGGTGCTGCGTCACCTTTAGTTTTGGGCCAGGCCCATGTCATTTTCGCAGGAATTAAATCAGCACCTTTTTAGAGTCCGTATTGAAGGGGGAAAGGCCTTCTAGGGTTTGGTTCGGCTACCATACGTATGGCTGGCCGAAACCCCACCTTTTCCTCCTTAAATACCCCCATAGCCGTCACGTTTAGACTCGGATTTTCATTAGACTAAAAGTTAGCCATTGTAGCAACTCTCGTGTACTTCTTTTGAGGCCAACGCCCAGAACAAGACCGACTATTCGGAATCCCACCTGTTCAATAAAGCTTTCATCTAAATCCGCAATAATTCTGATTGCATTATTAGTTCTTACTTGTTCTCGATTTCGTGTAGGAATTAAGACCCTCGCTGGTCAGGCTGATCGTGCATCCGCAAGATCAGTAACTCCCGGAGATTGTCCTAGCGATTGCATTGGCGCACGAGCTTTGCACGTGAAGTCGGATCGTCAAGCACGAACTCCACCAACAAATCGACGCTATCTTACTCTCATAGAAAGATCGGCCACCTTTTCCCTATCACATAGTATTCAATATTCATCGGATCCCAGCAAACACAACATGTAGCATTACATAAGGATGATCTTGATTATGATAGGCACCTCACAAGATCTAAACATGAGGTACAAATTGGAGAAGACAACCATCTAGCTACTGCTATGGACCCATAGTCCAGGGATGAACTACTCACGCATCACTTTGGAGGGAGGCATGGCAATGTACATGCCTCCGGTGATGATCTCCCCCTCCGGCAGGGTGCCGGGAAGAGCTTCAGAACCCTCCCGAGGTAGGGTCTGCGATGGCGGTCGCGACGAAACTTTTCGTGGATGGAGCCTCGGGTGTTTAGGTTTTTCCAGAGATCGTGAATAAATAGGCGGAAGGGCGAGGTCGGTGGAGGCCAGGAGGCGCACACCACCCCTTGGTGCAGGCCCAGGCCTGGCCGCGCCAAGGCATTGTCTGGCCTCCCTGTGCCTCCTCTTCGTCTCTCCTACGGACTTCGTCTTCGTTACGGTAAAATATTGACTTCGGCTTTTGTTTCGTCTAATTCCGATAATATTTCCTATACAACTTTTCTGAAATACAAAACAACAGAAAACAAGGATCTGGCACTGTGGCATGTTGTTAATAGGTTAGTGCCGGAAAGTGTATAAAAATGCAACGAAGTATAAGCAAATCATATATAAATTGGTGTAAAACAAGCATGGAGCATCAAAAATTATAGCTACGTTTGAGACGTGTCAAGCATCCCCAAGCTTAACTCCTGCTCGTCCTCGAGTAGGTAAGTGATAACAAAATAATTTTTGAGGTGACACGAAGCCAACATAATCTTGATCAAGTTATTGTAAAGCATTGTGAGCTGGGATCAAAGTACTCTAAACATAGACATGATAGATATAATTCTAACAATAGAACTTAGCAACTATGTTATAACATGAGAAGTAACTCAAACAAAGGATCATCAATAATTGTGCATTGAAAGCAACTGTTTGTTTATGAGCATAGAGAAAACATAGCAAACTGGTACGCAATATGTCCTTTATGAAGTAGCAAAACATAAATGCTAGGACGCCTTTAAAGTTCAAAGTGTGACTAGATACAAGTAATTTAAGAACAAGCAATAGCATAATCATGAATCAATCAGTAATAAATTTTGGGACTATGCACATTGCACTAAGAATGACAACTATGCTCTCTTAATTGGTGCATAAAGTAGAAGATGAAGACTCAACATAAAAGTAAAAGAAAGACTCTTTGCAGAGGAAGCAAGATTAACAAGTTTTATAAACATTCCAAAAAGTATGGTACTCATTAGCTTTGATCTATCATGGCCCCTATCATAAGCATCTTGAATGGTTAAAGTTAATGTGAGGGCAAATATGAGTTATATGCTTGACAAATCACAAGTTGAAAATCTCGTGCCCCTTGAATACGAGTACCCAAACCTCATGCTACTCAATTTAGGTTCCAAATAAGTTCTTGTCATTATAAGTATACATGTATCATTGAGAATGCCAACGGGGTGCCTCCTACCCCATGATATGGAAGTACTCATGTAGGAGCAATCCCATGCCAAAATGACAAGACAAACAGACAATGAGCATCTCAGCAATCCTTTTATTAACTATGGGTATAGCTTTTTATTGAAGATGCTTCATAGAATGCTCACTATAGTTCGCTGTAAATTTTTACCATGAATGATGCCTGGCTTAAATTGGCGGCCCAGGCGTTTCTCTAACACATATAGAAACTCCATGGACTTACAAGTTTCCATTTTATTTCGCACCGCTAGGCATCCATAAACAAAAGAACATGATATCAACTAAATAGGAATAAGTGCAATGTTGAAAGCGTGCCCCATGAAAGCACGGTTGTGCTAACTCCCAACTTACAATTTGCAAGCATGTAAACTTCATAAGATAGTCACAATGGCTCAAATAAGTGCAAGAAAGTAAATGTGCCATCAAGTTCGTGAGAGCTTTACTAACTAATTTTCTCATGACAAATTTTAATTTGGGAGATAAATAAAAACATGATGAATATACTTGGAATAGAAATAATGCTATTAGGTAGATATGGTGGACACAATTGGCAAATTTTGTTTATTGGTGGTTGGATGCACGAGTAGAGTTCATACTCAGTACAGGCGAAGGCTAGCAAGAGACTGGGAGCGACCAACTAAGAGAGCAAAATGGCCATAATCATGCATAGCGACAAAACATTATTAATCAAAGCATAGAGTGATATTACAAGTCAAAAACTAAATGATCATAGAGGCTTTAGTTGACTGTTTTGTAGTCATAACATGGTATAAGCATGTGCCAAGTCAACCCAATAAGCATCAAAGGAGAATACCACAATATTATGCTTTGTATGATGGATACAACACATGATTATTTTAATAGCACATTATGTACTCTCAGCTATTTGAGAGAAGTCATGCTACAAAAATAAATACTAAGCATATGATAAGAAAAACATCCAACATGACATGCCAAAGTCTATGCCACTGTCTAGACAAGCTTCCTTTTGCATCACTATAGACATGAAACATTTTACTTGTCTTCAACACAAATTAACTTATTTGAAATACCTCTCAGAGATAATAAAAACAATATGGACCAGAGAGATAATCATACATAAATAAATAATACTAACGAGCTCTGAACAAAATAAGAATGGAAACCAAGAGCTAAACGCAGTGCTAGCAAACTAGAACACTCGCAGAACAATAAGAGTGAAAACTAGAGTGTTCTATGCAATTAAAACGGAGTGTGTCTTCTCCAAAACAAATATGTTGGGATCCAACCATATGCTACAGCAAACAAAACAAAACTAAACTAAAAACAAAAATAAAGACGCTTCAAGAACACATAGCATATGAAGCAATAAAAATATAGCGCATAGAAAGATGACCTGATGCTTTGTTGATGAAGAGGGGATGCCTTGGGCATCCCCAAGCTTTGACATTTGTACCTCTTGGATATTTATTGGGGTGACATGGGCATCCCCAAACTTGAGATTTTGTACATACTTTATCTCATTACATCATTCTTCTCTCCCTACACTTTAAAACTTCCTTCATACAAAACTTGACACAATTTTTTATTAGCATCATTAGTAAAATCAAAATAATAAATCCACTTGGGTTCAGTTCTAGCATATATCCAACATCTATCAAAGATTTAGCAACTGTAGCAACCTCTTCAAAATCTCTTTGATCAAAAGAACTCAAAAAAGAAAGAGATTAAGAGGCAAATGCAAATAGTGGCAGAAATCTGTCAAAACAGAACAGCAGGTAAAGATCAACTTTTTTGAAAATTTTCTGTTGCTCGGATCAAAAAGTTTCCACTAACGTAATTTAGAAAATAACACGGGCCATATTCACAAAAATTGATAGCTCAAAATTCCGCTCTGGCTATGAATACGAATTTTTGTGGTGACAGCACAGAATCTGTTTCCAGGACAGCAACTTCCCCAAATCTTACTCTCTTCCTATTATAGGGTATTCTTGGCACAAAAAAGAAATAAAAACAATAAGAAGAGGTTATTACAGAGGTAATAACTTTCAAGACTCGACAAAAGAAAAATTACAGAAATTAAACAGGGGTTATCTCCCAAGAGTGCTTTTCTTTAACGCATTTGAGCTAGGCACAGAAAGCGAACTAGCATCAAGTATTATCAAGTGAAGAAGCATCAACATCATAACTTATCCTAATAATAGAATCATCAGTTGACTTCTTTCTTTTCCGATGGAAGTGTTCCATACCTTTCTTGAGTGGGCATTGATATTTAATAATCACATCTCTCATATCAATAGCAGCACCAACAATTTTAAGAAACAATCTTCCCAAAATAATTTGACAAGAAGCATTGCACTCAATATTCAAAACAACAAAATCAACAGGGACAAAGTTATTATTAACCATAATAAGAACATTATTAAATCTCCCCAAAGATTTCTTCGTATCAATGTCAACAAGATGAACATCCAAATAACATTATTCCAACGGTGGCAAATTAAGCATATCATAGATTTTTCTAGGCATAACAGAAATACTTGCACCAAGATCACATAAAGCATTACAATCAAAGACATCTACTTTCATCTTAATGATGGGCTCCCAACCATCTTCTAACTTTTTAGGAATAGGAGCTTCACGCTTTAATTTCTCTTCTCTAATTTGCATGCGAGCATTTGTAATATGCTTCGTGAAAGCCATATTTATTGCACTAGCATTAGGACTTCTAGCAAGCTTTTGTAAAAACTTAATTACTTCAGATATATTGCAATCATCAAAATCAAATTCATTATTATCAAAGGTAAAAGGACTATTGTCTTCCATACTCTGAAAAATTTCAGCATACTTATCAGGAACAGTTTTAGGTGTTCTAGGAATTTTGTAGAAGGAGCGGGGACTTTTCCTATACCAATTATTTTACCATTAATAGTAGGAGGGTGGCTCGCATTTGAGACTTCATTACTGCTGGTGGTGGTGATGGTACAAATTTTAGTTAAATTATTACTTCTAGCAATTTAATCTTCTCTTTCCCACCTAGCATGCAATTCCGCCAACATCCTAACATTTTAATCAATTCTAACTTGAATGGCATTCAAATTTTACTTTCTTTAATATCATGAGGCATTACCTTTAATTTAATAAATTCAACATCATGAGCAAGGCAATCAACTTTAGAAGCAAGAACATCATTTTTTCCAAACTTTTCCTCAACAGATTTATTAAAAGCAGTTTGTTTACTAATAAATTCCTTAAGCATGACTTCAAGATCAGAGGGTGCACTTTTGTTGTTGATATAGTAATTACCATAATAGTTGCCATAATCATTACCATTATTAGAAGGATATGGCCTATAATTGTTGCTACCAAAATTATTCCTATAAGCATTGTTGTTGAAATTGTTGTTTTTAATGAAGTTCACATCAACATGCTCTTCTTGAGCAACCAAAGAAGCTAACGAAACATTATTTGGATCAACATGAGTTTTACCATTAATAAGCATAGACATAATAGTATCAATTTTATCACTCAAAGAGGAGGTTTCCTTGACAGAATTTACCTTCTTACCTTGTGGATCTCTCTCGGTGTGCCATTCGTAATAATTTATCATCATATCATCAAGGAGTTTAGTTGCAGCCCCCAAAGTAATGGACATAAAGGTACCTCCAGCAGCAGAATCCAGAAGGTTTCTTGAAGAAAAATCCAGTCCTGTATAAGAAGTTTGGATGATCATCCAAGTAGTCAGTCCATGAGTGGGACAATTCTTTACCAAAGTTTTCATTCTTTCCCAAGCTTGAGCAACATGTTCATTATCAAATTGTCTAAATTTCATTATGTCACTTATCAAGGATATAATCTTAGCAGGAGGATAATATTTTCCAATAAAAGCATCTTTGCATTTAACCCAAGAATCAATACTATTTATAGGCAAAGATAGCAACCAATCTTTAGCTCTCCCTTCAAACAGAAAGGAAACAATTTCAGTTTTATAATGTCACCATCAACATCCTTATATTTTTGCATGTCACAAAGTTCAACAAAATTATTAAGGTGAGAAGCAGCATCATCAGTACAAAGTTCAGCAGAACCCATTTTAGCAAAATTAAAACAAAGCAACAGAAATAACAACTATAATAGAAACTATTTTTTGTGTTCTTGATATAATGAAGCAAACAACACAATGTAAAATAAACTAATAAAAACTATAACAAAGTAAAGAGATTGGAGATGAGAGACT
This sequence comes from Lolium rigidum, assembly GCF_022539505.1. NCBI lineage: Eukaryota > Viridiplantae > Streptophyta > Magnoliopsida > Poales > Poaceae > Lolium > Lolium rigidum. The sequence continues at coordinate 18,639 of NW_025900714.1, read as the reverse complement.
CCCCTTGCATAAATCCTCTTTCTCCCCGGCAACGGCGCAAGAAAATCTTGATGATGCTTGACGTAGCATTGGGGAACCCCAAGAGGAAGATGTGATGAGAACAATAGCAAGTTTTCCCTCAGTAAAGAACCAAGGTTTAATCGACTAGTAGGAGAAAGGCATGACTTCTGAAGGTGTTGCTAGCTGACTATTGGCAGGGCGCACTACCAGCATCAGCAACAACGTGGAACCTGCACACAACACAACCAAAATACTTTGCCCCAACTTACAATGAGGTTGTCAATCTCACCGGTTTTGCTGAACACAAAGGATTGAACGTATCGAGTGGAAAGATGATGTTTGAAGTGGAATTAAAGAGAACAGTGCTTGCAGAAAGTAAACATAATAGGATTGCAGTAGATGAATTTATCAGTGTAGAAGAAAGTATCGGGGTCCACAGTTCACTAGAGGTGTCTCTCCATAAATATAAATAACATGCTGGGTGAACAAATTACAGCTGGGCAATTGACAGAATACCGACCATACATGACAAGATGATTACTATGTAATGCTCCCGCTACTTTTCAAAGATGCATGAATGCTATATTCGCTGATTATATTGAAAAGATTATGGAAGTATTTATGGATGATTTTTCTGTCTATGGTATCTCTTTCGATAATTTCCTATTCAATCTTAAAAAAGTTCTGCAGCGGTGTGAGGATCAACACCTAGTCCTTAATTGGGAGAAGTGCCACTTTATGGTTATGGAAGGTGTAGTCCTTGGTCATCGGGTATCTCGAAGAGGCAATGAAGTGGACTGCGCGAAGATAGAAGCCATAGAGAAGCTATCATATCCGCGGGATATTAAAGGTATAAAAAGTTTTCTTGGGCATGCAGGGTTTTATAGAAGATTCATTAAGGATTTTTCTAAAATATCAAAGCCTCTTACTAATATTTTGCAAAAACATGTTCCATTTTCTTTTGATGATGATTGTGTGGAGTCTTCTAATGTTTTAAAGAATGCTTTAATTAGTGCTCCTATAATTCAACCGCCTGATTGGAATTTATCTTTTCAAATTATGTGTGATGCAAGTGATTATGCAGTAGCCGCTGTTTTGGGACAGAGAATTGGTAAGAAATTAATTGTTATATATTATGCTAGTAAGACTCTTGATGGTGCCCAAAGAAATTATGCTACTACTGAAAAAGAAATTTTAGTTGTTATCTTTGCTTGTGATAAGTTTAGACCTTACATAGTAGATTATAAAGTTATTGTGCACTCTGATCATTCTGCTATTAAATATCTTATGAATAAGAAAGATGCTAAGCCTAGACTTATTAGATGGGTTTTATTATTGCAAGAGTTTGATTTACATATTGTTGATAGAAAGCGTGAGGATAATCCTGTAGTTGATCGTTTTTGTAGGATGGAAAACATTCCGGATGATCCAACCCCTATTAATGATAGCTTTGCTAATGAACAACTTGCAAACATTAATGTGTCTAGTGCAATAGTAGCTTCCCCATAGTTTGTTGATTAGGCTAATTTTATTGTTGCGAAAGTTATGCCACCACATTTTACCTATCAATAAAGAAAGAAATTCTTTTATGATCTTTGACATTACTTTTGGGATGATACTTTTCTTTATAAGAAGGGAGTTGATGGTATTATTAGACATTGTGTGCCTGAGTTTGAACAACAGAGCACTATAAAAGACTGCCATGACAGTCCTTATGGAGGTCACCACGCGGGAGACCACACGTACCGCAAAGGTATTGCAATCTGGTTTTTATTGGTCTACTTTATTTAAAAATTGTGCTGCTTATGTTAAAGCCTGTGATAAATATCAACGTGTTGGTAACATTGGTAAGATAAATGAAATGCCTATGAATTATACACTACCTCTTGAACGGTTTAATGTGTGGGGATTTGACTTTATGGGGCCATTTCCTGCCACCAAGGCACGGTATACTCACATTTTGGTGGCACTGGTTTATGTTACTAAGTGGATGGAAGCAATTCCGACAAAGAGTGCTGACCATGCTACACCAATGAAGATGTTCAAGGACATCATTCTTCCTAGGTTTGGAGTACCAAGATTTTTAATTACTGATGGTGGTTCTCACTTTATTCATCAAGTTTTTAGAAAGACTTTAGCTAAATATGGTGTTAATAATAGAGTAGCATGTCCATATCATGCACAAACTAGTGGGCAAGTTGAATTGAGCAATAGGGAATTAAAGATTATATTGGAAAATAGAGTTAATAAGTCCCAATTTGATTGGCCAGCTAAAATTAATGAACCATTATGGGCTTATAGAACTGCTTGTAAAAGTCAGATGAGAATCGTTTATGGAAAATCTTGTCATTTACCTATAGAGTTAGAACACAAAGCTAGGTGGGCCATTAAGGAACTTAACTTTGATTTTAAAACTGCGGGAGAAAAGCGAATCCTAGACATAAATTTACCAGATGAATGGAGAAATGAAGCTTATGAAAGTGCGATATTGTTTAAACAAAAGGTTAAAATTTGCCATGATAGAAGGATAAAGAGAAAGGAATTCAAAGTAGGAGACCAAGTGTTATTGTTCAACTCTCGTTTCAAGTTCACTGCCGGTAAACTAGCATCAAGATGGCGGGGTCCATTGGTTGTGCAGGAGGTGTATCGCTCTAGAGCCATCCGTCTCCATGGAGATTACAAAGGTAAACCTCACGTTGTTAATGGATAACGTCTTAAACATTATATTGCAGGAGAACATTTCACTGGAAACGTGGAGGAGTTACACCTCCTGACTCCGGAAGATATCATTGCCGAAAATTTCCTTCTGCCAGACACCGGAAACCACTAAAAGTTAAAATCTGGTACGTAGCAATCTCGGAATATTTTCATATTTTAGGATAGTTACTTTTTTTGCAAAATAAGGAAGATTCGCGAAAGATTTGGGAGAAACAGAGCCACAAGGGGTGAAAGAGGCCAGGTGGCATGGCCCAAACTTTTGGCCGCGCTACCTTTGCTCGTTCGCACCTCGGACTTACTTTCTGCCTCGTTTTCGACTCAAACTCTTCGTTTTTACCTAAAACCCGTCAATATATAACCCCCTCTGCCGATCTAATCTTGCATCGAGTCTTTTCGAGCGAAACTTGTTTTTCTTGTCCAGAACTTTTAGATTTTTGATCATGTCAAGATCCGGATGCAATCTCGAAGGTGAAGGCCCCAAGGAGATGGGCGTGCTGAACCGCTACTTCAGCTCCGTGGTGGCTCTGCTGAAGACCTTGACTTTCAAGGAGGGGGTGCTGCTCATGGAGGAGGCGAAGGCACCGAAGACCGAGGGCACCATGGAGGAAAGGCTGGAGATCCTGGAGGACATAGTCTTCAAGTATGGCACTGTGATCGAGCGTAGTCTTGATGCTCATCATCTGGTGAACATCGAGATGGAGAAGAAGGTTGAAGCCTATGAAGCTAGGATAAAGGACACGGAGGAGAAGAACTTTCACATCCTCACACAACTGGATAGGTTCCAAGCCTAGACATTATAATAAAAATAAAATACCTTGACGTTGTGTGAGGAAGTATGAGATATTCTTGTGCTACTTGGTATCAATGGGTAAATTGATGTCATGGATATTTCAATACATATGCTCCAACAAGTTTGTGAATGAAAAGGTCGGCACTCGAGGATTTGGTTAGCCATGCAAAGTGAAAGACAAAGGTGTATGTAAAGCATATGACATGATTGAAAGACCCATGAATAAGGTTTATATTGGTTACTAAGGGGAAAGACTATTAACTGATCATGAAAAAGAAAAGCAAAGTGTTTGATGAACATCAAACTTTCATGCTCTTCTTGTCATTTAGCAATTCATCTTCTTGTAACTATTTGCTCTATCAGAGTTTATCTTCTATACAAAAGCAAAGTAAATGAAGAACAAGCTGGTAAAAGGCCAAACAAAGAAGTGATCTATATTTATAGATACAAATGAAGCATTATTCAATCGTCCAACATGCAATGGTTGATCTTAAACGGTAAGAGGTAATTGATAGAGTTTCTATTTTTGAAGTTCATATTTGTATGATTGTTGGTTCAGAAATCTTTCTTTACAATTGAATATGCATAAGTTCATGATAGAATGCTCGTATTTCATTTATCAACCATAAGCTCATTGATGCATGAGACGATCTATTCACTTATTTGCTCGAGGACGGGAAAAGGTTTAAGCTTGAGGGAGTTGATACGTGCTTTTTGCATCATCATTTTGCTACTTATAGGGTTAGTTTTCATTGTTATTTGCCTTCATACATTGTTATTTATGCATTTTAGATGATTTTCCAGGACTTTCCTACAAAGTCAACTTCTTTGGTATTTAATTCTTGGGAGGCAGAAAACCTCCTTTTTCATATTTTATTTGTTTCAGGACTTTCCGGATCGCAAAAAATCAAGGGAAAAATACATGATCAGTTTTTCACCCAAAGAATGGTCGTCAGCGAAAGAAGCATGCAGAGGGGCCACGAGGTGCGAACAGCACCAGGCGGCGCGGCCCAATCTTCTGGCCGCGCCACCTGTGCTCGTTCTCACCTCGGGCATCATTTTGGTCCCCGTTTTATTCAAGACGCTCTGTTTCACCCAAAACCCTAAGCCATATTTTTTTCCGAAATTTATTGAGGTTGCGGCGGAGGCGAAAGTCCTCTCCTACTCCGGGAGAGGGAAGATCATGCTGCACCATTGCCTCCGGTGAACGGGAAAGCGACGCCATCGACATTCCAAATTAAAATACAACAAACAATAACAGATGAAACAAATATAATAAGTTAAGCTAGATCAAGGCGCCGTCGCATTTGCTGATAATTGTTTGACCCTCCACAGATGCTCAACAATATCATGTTAAAGTTGATCGTGAACATTGCTGTCACGGATCTCTACATGCATGGCGAGAAAATCAGCAAAATCTGCAGGCACCTCGTGATCAACCTCCGCAAGACGGCCCTGGTACTTATAGGGACCACATGTGTCTTGGCGCGATTCTTGCGGTCATCCTCGATGATGTTATTGTGCATGACCACACAAGCCTGCATCATCTCCCACATTTGGTCGTGAGACTAGCTTAGAGCAGGGTACCGAACAATAGCAAATTGAGCTTGAAGCACACCAAATGTACGCTCGACATCCTTTGGGCAAGCCTCCTGTCGTGAAGCAAAGTGGCAATTCTTCTAACTTGATGGCACCATGATTGTTTTGACAAATGTCGTCCATTTTGGATATATACCATCGGCTAGATAATAGCCTTTGGTATATTGGTGGCCATTGATCTCATAGTTGCATGGTGGAGCATGACCTTCCACTAGTTTACTAAACACCGGAGACCGCTGCAACACGTTAATGTCATATGTGATCCCTCCATGCCAAAGAAAGAATGCCAAATCCATAGGTCATAATCTACCACAACTTCAAGCACTACACTGCAATATCCATGACACCCTTTGTGTATACCTTGCCAAGCAAACGGGCAGTTCTTCCATCACCAGTGCATACAATGGATGCTTCCAAGCATCCCAGAGAATCCTCTCACTGCATTTTGGTACATGATCCTTGCAGTCTCTTCTTCAGTTGGCCCTCTCAAGTAGTACTTGCCAAACTTTCCCACCATAGCTCGGCAAAACTTATACATGCACTCAATGGCAGTAGACTCACTCATGCGAAGGTAGTCGTCATGTGTATTGGCAGGTGCTTGCTGGCGTGTAGGGAGTTAGAAATCCCTGGGGTGTAACAGCGCCAGAAAAGTAGCTGCTTGTGACGGTAAAGCACACGTCCGTTGGGAACCCCAAGAGGAAGGTATGATGAGCACAGCAGCGAGTTTTCCCTCAGTAAGAAACCAAGGTTATCGAACCAGTAGGAGATGAAGGCCACGTGAAGGTTGTTGGTGAAGGAGTGTAGTGCGGCGCAACACCAGTGATTCCGGCGCCAACGTGGAACCTGCACAACACAATCAAACTACTTTGCCCCAACTTAACAGTGAGGTTGTCAATCTCACCGGCTTGCTGAAAACAAAGGATTAAACGTATGGTGTGGAGAATTATGTTTGCTTGCAGAAAAAAAAGAGAACAATGATTGCAGTAGGTTGTATTTCAGATGTAAAAGAATGGACCGGGGTCCACAGTTCACTAGTGGTGTCTCTCCAATAAGATAAATAGCATGTTGGGTGAACAAATTACAGTTGGGCAATTGACAAATAGAGAAGCATATACATATCATGATGACTACTATGAGATTTACTTAGGGCATTACAACAAAGTACATAGACCGCCATCCAGCATGCATCTATGCCTAAAAAGTCCACCTTCAGGTTAGCATCCGCACCCCTTCCAGTATTAAGTTGCAAACAACAGACAATTGCATTAAGTATTGTGCGTAATGTAAACAATACAAATATCCTTAGACAAAGCATTGATGTTTTATCCCTAGTGGCAACAGCACATCCACAACCTTAGGGGTTGCTGTCACTCCCCCCCCATTCAATGGAGACATGAACCCACTATCGAGCATAAATACTCCCTCTTGGAGTTACAAGTATCAACTTGGCCAGAGCCTCTACTAGCAACGGAGAGCATGCAAGATCATAAACAACACATATATGATAGATCAATAATCAACTTGACATAGTATTCCATATTCATCGGATCCCAACAAACACAACATGTAGCATTACAAATAGATGATCTTGATCATGATAGGCAGCTCACAAGATCTAAACATGATGGCACAAGAGGAGAAGACAACCATCTAGCTATCGCTATGGACCCGTAGTCCAAGGATGAACTACTCACGCATCAGTCCGGAGGCGGGCATGGTGATGTAGAGCCCTCCGGTGATGATTCCCCTCTCCGGCAGGGTGCCGGAGGCGATCTTCTGAACCCCCCGCGGTAGGGTTGACGGCGGCGGCGTCTCTGGAAGTTTTCTCGTATTGTGGCTCTCGGTACTAGGGTTTTCGCGTCAGGAAGATTATATAGGTGAAGGGGCAGCGTCGGGGGCGCCCGAGGGGCCCACCCCATAGGCCGGCGCGGCCAGAGGTGGGGCCGCGCCGCCAGGTGGGGTGGCCGCCTCGTGGCCCCTCTTCGTCTCCTCTTCGGTGTTCTAGAACACTCCGTGGAAAATAAGACCGTGGGCTTTTGTTTCGTCCAATTCCGAGAATATTTGTAAACTAACTTTTCTGAAATCAAAAACAGCAGAAAACAGGAACTGGCACTGCGGCATCTTGTTAATAGGTTAGTCTCAGAAAATGCATAAAAACATTATAAAGTATGACTAAAACATGTTGGTATTGTCATAAAACTAGCATGGAGAAATTATAGATACGTTGGAGACGTATCAAGCATCCCCAAGCTTAGTTCCTACTCGCCCTCGAGTAGGTAAACGATAAAAAGAATAATTTCTGAAGTGACATGCTACCAACATAATCTTGATCAATACTATTGTAAAGCATATGAGATGAATGAAGTGACTCAAAGCAATGGTATATAGTTTTGCTAACAAAAAGATAATGACTAAACAACTGAATCATATAGCAAAAACTTTTCATGAATAGTACTTTCAAGACAAGCATCAAAAAGTCTTGCATAAGATTTAACTCATAAAGAAATAGGTTCTTAATAAGAGGTTTTGAAGCAACACAAAGGAAGATTTAAGTTTCAGCAACTGCTTTCAACTTTCAACATGTATATCTCATGGATAATTGTCAACACAAAGTAATATAATAAGTGCAATAAGCAAGCATGTAAGAATCAATGCACACAGTTGACTCAAGTGTTTGCTTCTAAGATCGAAAGAAGTAGGTAAACTGACTCAGCATAAAGTAAAAGAAAGGCCCTTCGCAGAGGGAAGCAGGGATTACTCATGTGCTAGAGCTTTTTATTTTGAAAACATGGAAACAATTGTGTCAATGGTAGTAATAATTCATATGGGTTATGCATAAAACTTCCTATAAGTTGCAAGCCTCATGCATCGAATACTAATAGTGCCCGCACCTTGTCCTAATTAGCTCGGATTTCCATGGATTATCATCGCATTACATATGTTTCAACCAAGTGCCACAAAGGGGTACCTCTATGCCACCTGTACAAAGGTCCAAGGAGATAAATCACATTTGATTTCTCGATTTTGATAGATCTCAACTTAAGGACATCCATACCAGGGACAACATAGAAAACAGATAATGGACTCCTCTTTTATGCTTTAAGCATTCAACAACAATAATATTCTCATAAGAGATTCTGAGGATTAATGTCCAAGCTGAAACTTCCACCATGATACATGGCTTTGGTTGGCGGCCCAATGTTCTTCTCTAACAACATGCATACTCAAACCATTTAACTCATGGCAAATCTCCCTTACTTCAGACAAGACGAACATGCATAGCAACTCACATGATATTCAACAAAGGTGTGACAGGTTGATGGCGTCCCCAGAAACATGGTTACCGCTCAACAAGCAACTTATAAGAACTAAGATACATAAGCGACATATTCATTACCACAATAGTTTTTTAGGCTACTTTCCCATGAGCTATGTATTGAAAAGACAAGGAATGATTTTTTTTAAAGGTAGCACGCAAGCAATTTACTTTGGAATGGTAGAAAAATACCACATAGTAGGTAGTTATGGTGGACATAAATGGCATAGGTTTTGGCTCAAGGTTTTGGATGCACGAGAAGCATTCCCTCTCAGTACAAGGCTTTGGCTAGCAAGGTTGTTCAAAGCAAACACAAGTATAAACCGGTACAACAAAACTTACACAAGAACATATTGCAAGTATTATAAGACTCTACACTGTCTTCCTTGTTGTTCAAACACTTTTACCAAAAAATATCTAGACCTTAGAGAGACCAATCATGCAATCCAAATTTCAACAAGCTCTACGGTAGTTCTCCACTAATAGATTTAAACTACATGATGCAAGAGCTTAAACATGATCTACTTGAGAGCTCAAAACAATTGCCAAGTATCAAATTATTCAAGACAATATGAAGCATTTTCTGTTTCCAACCAAATAGCAATAAGTATAAGTGTTGCGGCTTTCAGCTTTCGCCATGAACATTAAAATAAGATGAAGAACACAAGTGTTCAAATGAAAAAGCGGAGCGTGTCTCTCTCCAACACAAGGATTGCTAGGATCTGATTTTATTCAAACATAAACAAAAATAAAAAAACACAGACGCTCCAAGTAAAGCACATAAGATGTGACGGAATTAAAATATAGTTTCATTAGAGGTGACCTGATAAGTTTTGATGCAGAAGGGGATGCCTTGGGCATCCCCAAGCTTAGACGCTTGAGTCTTCTTGAAATATGCAGGGATGAACCACGGGGGCATCCCCAAGCTTAGACTTTTCACTCTTCTTGATTATATTATATCATCCTCCTCTCTTGATCCTTGAAAACTTCCTTCACACCAAACTCAAAGCAATCTCATTAGAGGGTTAGTGAATAATCAAAAATTCACATGTTCAGCAAGGACATAATCATTCCCAACACTTCTGTACATTACCCAAGGCTACTGAAATTTAATGGAGCAAAGAAATCCACTCAACACAGTAAAAGAGGTAAGGCGAAATAAAAGGCAGAATCTGTCAAAACAGAACAGTCCGTAAAGACGAATTTTTTCGAGGCACTTAACATGCTCAGATGGAAAAGCTCCAGTTGAACGAAAGTTGCGTACATATCTGAGGATCACGCATGTAAATTGGCAGCATTTTACGAGTTTCCTACAGAGAGATCAACTCAAATTTGTGACAGCTAAAAATCTGTTTCTGCGCAGAAATCCAAATCAAGTATCAATTTTTCTATCAAAGACTTTACTTGGCACAAAAATGCAATAAAATAAAGATACAAAGGTATTGCTACAGTATTAACAAGCACCTTGACTCAAATATAAAACAAAAATTGCAGAAATAAAATAATGGGTTGTCTCCCATAAGCGCTTTTCTTTAACGCCATTCAGCTAGGCGCAGAAAGTGTAAATCAAGTAACATCAAGAGAAGAAGCATCAACATCATAATTTGTTCTAACAATAGAATCAAAAGGCATCTTCATTCTCTTTCTAGGGAAGTGTTCCATACCTTTCTTAAGAGGGAATTGATATTTAATATTTCCTTCTTTCATATCAATAATAGCACCAACGGTTCGAAGAAAGGGTCTTCCCAAAACAGTAGGACAAGATGCATTGCATTCAATATCCAAAACAACAAAATCAACGCGGACAAGGTTATTGTTAACCATAATGTGAACACTGTCAATTCTCCCCAAGGGTTTCTTTATAGGATTATCAGCAAGATTAACATCCAAATAACAACATTCCACAGGTGGCAAGTCAAGCATATCATAAAGTTTCTTAGGCATAACAGAAATACTTGCACCAAGATCACATAAAGCATTACAATCAAAATCATTGACCTTCATTTTAATGATGGGTTCCCAACCATCTTCTAACTTCCTAGGAATAGAAGCTTCAAGTTTTAATTCCTCTTCCCGAGCTTTAATGAGAGCATTTGTAATATATTTTGTAAAGGCCAAGTTTATAGCACTAGCATTAGGACTTCTAGCAAGTTTTTGCAAGAACTTAATAATTTCAGAGATATGACAATTATCAAAATCAAAACCGTCATGATCTAAAGCAATGGGACCATTGTCCCCAACACTTTGAAAAATTTCAGCACTTTTATCACAAACAGTTTCAGCAGTTTCAGGCAATTTTGCATGCTTTGTAGTAGAAGTAGAAACATTGCCAACACCAATTATTTTACCATTGATAGTAGGAGGTTTAGCAACATGTGAAGCATCAACATTACTAGTGGTGGTAATAGTCCAAACTCTAGCTATATTATTCTCTTTAGCAAGTTTTTCTTCTCTTTCCCACCTAGCATGCAATTCAGCCAACATTCTAATATTGTCATTAATTCAAACTTGGATAGCATTTGCTGTAGCAAATGACTTAGTATATTTAACTTCATTAGGCATAACTTTCAGTTTCAAAAGATCAACATCAAGAGCAAGACTATCAACCTTAGAAGCAAGAACATCAATTTTACCAAACTTTTCCTCAACAGATTTGTTAAAAGCAGTTTGTGTACTAATAAATTCTTTAAGCATGAATTCAAGATCAGAGGGTACTCTCCTACTATTGTTGTAAGAATTACCATAAGAATTACCATTATTAGAAGGATATGGCCTATAGTTGTTGTTACCAAAATTATTCCTATAAGCATTGTTGTTGAAGTTATTATTTTTAATGAAGTTCACATCAACATGCTCTTCTTGAGCAACCAATGAAGCTAAAGGAACATTATTAGGATCAACATAAGATCTACCATTAACAAGCATAGACATAATAACATCAATCTTATCACTCAAGGAAGAGGTTTCTTCAACATAATTTACCTTCTTACCTTGAGGAGTCCTTTCAGTGTGCCATTCAGAGTAGTTGATCATCATATCATCAAGAAGCTTTGTTGCAGCACCCAAAGTGATGGACATAAAAGTACCTCCAGCAGCTGAATCCAATAGGTTCCTTGAAGAAAAATTTAATCCTGCATAGAAGGTTTGGATGATCATCCAAGTAGTTAGTCTATGGGTAGGGCAATTCTTTACCAAAGATTTTATTCTCTCCCATGCTTGGGCAACATGTTCATTATCCAATTTCTTAAAATTCATAATGCTACTTCTCAAAGATATAATTTTAGCAGGAGGATAATATTTTCCAATGAAAGCATCTTTACATTTAGTCCATGAATCAATACTATTTTTAGGCAAAGATAGCAACCAATCTTTAGCTCTTCCTCTTAAGGAGAAAGGAAACAATTTCAGTTTTATAATATCCCCATCTATATCCTTATACTTTTACATTTCACAAAGTTCAACAAAATTATTAAGATGGGCAGCAGCATCATCAGTACTAACACCAGAAAATTTCTCTCTCATAACAAGATTTAGTAAAGCAGGTTTAATTTCATAGAATTCTGCTGTAGTAGCAGGTGGAGCAATAGGAGTGCATATGAAATCATTATTATTTGTGCTAGTGAAGTCACACAACTTAGTGTTCTCAGGAGTATTCATTTTAACAGTAATAAAGCAAACCGAATTAAATACAGTAAAACAAGTAACTAATTTTTGTGTGTTTTTAATATAAAGAAAGCAAACAAGACAGAAAATAAAACAAAGCAAGACAATAAACAAAGTAAAGAGATTGGATGTGAGAGACTCCCCTTGCAGCGTGTCTTGATCTCCCCGGCAACGGCGCCAGAAAAGTAGCTGCTGGTGTGTAGGGAGTTAGAAATCCCTGGGGTGTAACAGCGCCAGAAAAGTAGCTGCTTGTGACGGTAAAGCACACGTCCGTTGGGAACCCCAAGAGGAAGGTATGATGAGCACGGCAGCGAGTTTTCCCTCGGTAAGAAACCAAGGTTATCGAACCGGTAGGAGATGAAGGCCACATGAAGGTTGTTGGTGAAGGAGTGTAGTGCGGCGCAACACCAGTGATTCCGGCGCCAACGTGGAACCTGCACAACACCATCAAACTACTTTGCCCCAACTTAACCGTGAGGTTGTCAATCTCACCGGCTTGCTGAAAACAAAGGATTAAACGTATGGTGTGGAGAATTATGTTTGCTTGCGAGAAAAAAAAGAGAACAATGATTGCGGTAGGTTGTATTTCAGATGTAAAAGAATGGACCGGGGTCCACAGTTCACTAGTGGTGTCTCTCCAATAAGATAAATAGCATGTTGGGTGAACAAATTACAGTTGGGCAATTGACAAATAGAGAAGCATATACATATCATGATGACTACTATGATATTTACTTAGGGCATTACGACAAAGAACATAGACCGCCATCTAGCATGCATCTATGCCTAAAAAGTCCACCTTCAGGTTAGCATCCGCACCCCTTCCAGTATTAAGTTGCAAACAACAGACAATTGCATTAAGTATTGTGTGTAATGTAAACAATACAAATATCCTTAGACAAAGCATTGATGTTTTATCCCTAGTGGCAACAGCACATCCACAACCTTAGGGGTTGTTGTCACTCTCCCAGATTCAATGGAGACATGAACCCACTATCGAGCATAAATACTCCCTCTTGGAGTTACAAGTATCAACTTGGCCAGAGCCTCTACTAGCAAAGGAGAGCATGCAAGATCATAAACAACACATATATGATAGATCAATAATCAACTTGACATAGTATTCCATATTCATTGGATCCCAACAAACACAACATGTAGCATTACAAATAGATTATCTTGATCATGATAGGCAGCTCACAAGATCTAAACATGATGGCACAAAAGGAGAAGACAACCATCTAGCTACTGCTATGGACCCGTAGTCCAAGAATGAACTACTCACGCATCAGTCCGGAGGCGGGCATGGTGATGTAGAGCCCTCCGGTGACGATTCCCCTCTCCGGCAGGGTGCCGGAGGCGATCTTCTGAACCCCCAGAGGTAGGGTTGACGGCGGCGGCGTCTCTGGAACTTTTCTCGTATCGTGGCTCTCAGTACTAGGGTTTTCGCGTCAGGAAGATTATATAGGCGAAGGGGCAGCGTCGGAGGCGCCCGAGGGGCCCACCCCATAGGCCGGCGTGGCCAGAGGTGGGGCCGCGCCGCCAGGTGGGGTGGCCGCCTCGTGGCCCCTCTTCGTCTCCTCTTCGGTGTTCTAGAACACTCCGTGGAAAATAAGACCGTGGGCTTTTGTTTCGTCCAATTCCGAGAATATTTGTAAACTAACTTTTCTGAAATCAAAAACAGCGAGAAAACGAGAGCGGCACTGCGGCATCTTGTTAATAGGTTAGTCTCGGAAAATGCATAAAAACATTATAAAGTATGACTAAAACATGTTGGTGTTGTCATAAAACTAGCATGGAACATAAGAAATTATAGATACGTTGGAGACGTATCAGTGCTCCATATGCAAGCATCCTCATGGCAGCAGTGCACTTCTGAATCAACGAGAACCCGGTCGTACCAACAAAGTCGTGCTTCAGCTTGAAGTAGGGTTTGAACTCTCGAATGCCGTGGAGGATATTCATGAACAGTAGTCGTTGCGCAGCATCGTATGCCCCTCCATCCTCTGCCGGGGCTTCGACTTCGTTCTTCCCGGCTTTGAACCTCCATGGTGCGGCCTCTTCTTCTTCTCCGCGTCGGTGTCTAGAATGTTTTGGAGGGACGCGGTTATCGACAAATGCTCCCGAAGGTCGTCGTCGAAGGCTTGCTTGTCCTCCATCATTTCCACGATCATCTCTTCCTCGCTATCCATGTTTGAAACAAAACAAATGGTTAAAATTCATCCGCGGTAGAGGAGGCAACGAACAACGACCTGTCACACCTACTAGACAAACCGCCGAACACCTTCTGTGCGTGGAGGAGGGGTGGATTTGTTGGCACGTTCTGTGATGCGTTGGAGAAGCGGCGGCGACGAAAAGGACGACGAGGGAGCCGGTCGTCATGGCGGTGCCCGTCGCAGAAAATATTGTCCGTCAAGACGACCGACAAATCGAGCGGCGTCGAAGGGGTGGGATGTGCGGGAGGGGAGCGCGACGAGAAATAAAAGGCGAGAACCAACCGTTCTTGATGTGGTCTCCACCAGGTGGGTACCTAACTCGCTTTTCGCTCTGTCCGACGAACCCGAAGTGTCCCCTATAAAGTGGGGGCGGCCTCGAAAAATCAGACAGCATATTGAACCGCGCAGAACGAAAAACGTCTTCGGATGGCCACGCGCCCCAAAAAGTTTGGAGGACGTTTTAGGGACTGGAGAAAGGCCGCGGCAATTCGTCTTGGATACCGAACTAGAAGCGGTGGCTGCGCTCCGGCAGCCGATCACCGCATCGCTGGTGCTAATTGAAAGCATTAATTTTCACGTATAACTCGTGCATTAGATCAAGCATGTGATGATCACGTTCCATCCTTGTTCAGAAAAGATCTGACATGCTTCTGACCAGATGCCTCATTTGTCTCCGACTCTACCAACCTTGTTTTAGCAACTTGCCGCTTTGTGAACTGCGATACCGTCGGTGTCACTCATCGGCAATTGTGGACCGTGGAGCTCGATCTGCAAAATCACGTGGTGCTCGTGGGCTGGTCTCTGTCCTCCGCTGACATGATTCTCGATTCATTTTGCTTCGCAGCTAGCGGTTCTGTTTGCGGTTAATCTAGGGTGGTAGGCTGTGTTCGCGGTAAGAGCATCTCCACCGGTAGGCCTTAAATAGGTGCCGGTATATCCGTCGGCACCTTCATTTGGGGCCGTCGGTACTGCATTCTTTATTTGGGGAGATGTTCTCACACCGACGCCCCAAAACAGCGGCTTCGATAGATGTTTTGATTTAAAATCATAAATAAATGCATAGAAAATTGAATAATAAATATTTTATTTCACAAACTAATATATAATTGGGAACGTGGTTTACATGAAGATATAGTTTGGAACATGATTTTCCACTCAAGGGCACACCCAGTCACCCAAACTGAAAAATCCAGCTGACGAGGGTGCCCCTGTTGGTTCATCCGAGGAAGAACATCCAAAAACATGTGAGCCGATATTCGCTGCGAAGAAACAACACTAGTCAGTCGTCGTCCTCCTCGGCGTTGTCGACGTGGTAGTTCCAGCGGCAACGCGTTTCGTCGAACACCTTGACGCCCATGTCCCTGTCGCCAAAGTAGGAGAACACGAGCACGAAGCTGGCTTGGAGGCTGTGGTGGCGGGCGAACTTCTCCCAGCCGATGTGGAGGTACATCTTGCCGCGCGCGTCGTAGATGACGTCCACGATCCACCGGTAGTAGCCGCACGAATCCTCCCGCAGATGCAGTGTGCCCGGGCGGTCGTCACCGACGACGTAGTCGGCGAAGTTGTCCGACAGCCTCTGGATGCCGCGTGCGTCGCCCTTGAGGACGAACTCGAACAGCACGGGCCCCTCCTCGTCCATCTCCGACGATGAATACGACGGCGTCGCATACGATGGCGTCGCAGGCGACAGCGTGCGTACAGCTCTGCCGCGGCCACGGTCGCGACCTCGGCCTCGACCAGACATGGCGTCGTATTTTCAGATGGTGGCGGCTAGGGTTGGGAAGAGAGGCACTAGGGTTTGTGTGTGAGAGGAATGATGAGAGGCGGCCCTTTTTATAGGCCGGAGGGAGGCGGGGGAGCGGTGGCGCTTGTAATGTCCCAGGTTTAGAGACGATCGAGGGGTAGATTTTAGAAAGGGATGTGCATGGCATTGTAAATTCTGGGGAAATTTCGCGCTTTTAAACAAAAACTGCATTGAAGGGGGACAAGTTTCTCTCTCGACACCTTACAGGGTTAGGGTTTCGAGAGTGCGACAAACTTGCTCTTCTCTAACTAAACTAGGGTTTTGAGAAGAGAGAAGTGTTATTGCAGTAAAATCTTAAGTTGCATGATTGAATTACAAGTTAAGTGTTTGAATGAATTCAAACCAAATTTGAATTTGAATTTCAAATTCAAACATCAAATGATTATCAAATAATTCAAAATTGAGATAATTAATCAAACAATTATCATTAAGCAAGAAAATAAGTAATACAACAAATACATTAGCTCATTAAGGAAAATTGGAGCTTTATTGAAATTCACACAAAATACAATGTCAATTACAATATCCAGAATTGAAATATAAATTACAACACATTACAAGAATTGGAGAAATAGAAAAAAATAAAAGAAAATAAAAAGAAAAGTACAAGGATGGATCCTATCCTAAATACTACAAGATCCTCTTCACTTGATCTTGGATTTAATGACCTCCAGATTCATTTTGATCCATTGTTGATCCCTGCACATAATCACAACAAATAGAAGTTAAGCCAAGTGGCAAAGCCACTTGGTAGGTTAGAAAGAAAGGAAAAATTGAGGATATGGATCAGCTCTGCCGAGCTGATCATCTCCAAGCCAAGTTCAGAGTATCAGGTGCACACACACACACACAGGCAGCACACACTGCATGTGTGCATGCTTCATACAACACACAAGCCGGAGAGGAGTCACCAAGGGAGGCCGAGGCCAAGGCTGTCGACCGGGGAGAAAAAGAAGGTTCATATAAAACCTTTTTCCACCGCCGAACTAGCTCATTCATCGACGAGCAACAGGGTAAGTCACCAAGAACACCAAGAACAGCTAGAACAAGAAGAACGGCCAGGTCTTTGTTCAATCTGTCCAAACTCACCACTGAAACAAACCAAGAATCACAAGCCACAAGGAGGAGCAGGGCAAGTTAAGCAAACCACCAGAAGCAAAACCTCTACACCAACACACTATTTCTAGGAGCTGGAGTGAGGTATACACATCATCATGAACAAACCAGATGGTTTTGTTCATAAATTGCACGAGCATGATCTCAAGCACACCACAAGGGTAGAAACCCTATATGTGAGTCATCATATGGCTACTAGCCAAATTGGTGCAAGTGAACAAGAGGGAAACAAATAGGAAAGCACCCCAGGAACATTGGCTATGCCAAACCGAGTGACATAATCAAAGAAATCCAACAAGGGATGATCCTATCTAGCTAGTCGATTCACTTTACACCTATAGCTACTACACCATCGGACGAGATAGACTATCAAGTGTCTATTCATGTTTATCAACATCAAAGGAAACTGGAAAAACCACAAGGATTCTTCCGAGTGAGATATTCCCCAAATCACGAGCAAGCCAACACAGGTGGGAGCTACCCTAACGACGAAGGAATTGCATGTCGGGGCCACCTCAACCACTTTACCAAATTCCACGGAGAAGTCATGCACTAATATCATCACCCGGATGGGTTCAAAATAGAGTCGGGGTTCCCAACAGATGTTGGCATCCTTCTAGCTCAATCAAATTAAGCTGTCGGATGATCACAACGCAGCAGTTCACATCATTTATCCACTTAGCCAAGCAAGACAACACGAGATAAATGAATTTACCGAGTAATCAATACACCGGAGCTTTGCAGATGGATCCAATTGATCACTACAAGCAATAGTAATTGCCTGAGCCAACCACAGCTCACACTAGCACAGGTATGTGTGTCACACAGACACCAAAATGAGCATCAGATAGGCACTGACAGTAGATAGTGAGCAAAACAACATGCAACAGATGATCATTGGATCATCAGTGCTTGTCAAATTAAGCAAGTGCTTGTCAGAGACAAACCAGACATCAATTCATGAACTACATAAAATAAACAGCCACAGACAAGCAACAATTGAATCACTGAATAACCCATAAACCATTTCTATGATTGTATCCAGAAGCACTCCATCAAGGGATGGAGCTGCCAAGTCAGTAACAATGCTCAATTGAGCATGATCATGAATTATAGCACAGAGATAGCACACCAGGAGCACTGGCACTTGCCAAAGGCAAGGATCATGCATCATGATCAAGCTAGGGAGAAGTAATTGCACACACAGGAGAGGTAGGAGCAAGATAGCAGCAGCAGTAACGAATGAATAAAGCAAAGCATCACAGTATGCTCATGAGCAAGAGCTCATGAGTTGCAACCGCAAGCTATAGAGCACAATAGCATAGCACGGCGAGCCAGAATCTATGGCAAATGCACGGCGGCAGCTAGCACGAGCACCCGAGGCTGGCTTGGCGCAAGGCACACGGGCGCCGAGCAA
>NW_025900713.1:0-24063 GCF_022539505.1 Lolium rigidum | reverse complement strand
AGAATATTTTCCCCAAGAAAAGGTGGTTCCTGTTAGAAAAACAATACTTCTATGGCACAAAACTATATTTTTCTGCCTAAAAAATGCCGCAATTAATATCTTGGATTTTATTCATTGAAAAAATACATAATTTTCAAAATTATCTACTTAAGAAAGAGATTAATTTGGATAGATTGAGGTGCATCGTGGAAGCATGCAAATTCGTTCCTATAATCACGTGATGCCCCAAGTGAGGCACACTTCGGGGATGCTAGCTACATTAACGAACGTGAGTCACCAGTATCATTGAGAACCAACCCGTGGGTTGGATGGTTAGGAAGACAGCAGCATCCCCAGCTCACCGCAGTTCAAATCCCGGACGACACTTTGGTATCTCATAAAGGCGGAATATTCTTCGATGGGAGAGGCGACGCTCCCGTCGACAGCGAGGCGCACTGTGGTGACTCTCGTCAATCTCAAGATCTCGCCGGATCGGTTCTTCAACGCAGCGTCTCTTGGAGGTGCTCATAGGGGTAGGGTGTGCGTGTGTGCGTTCATAGGGGTGAGTGTGTGCGCGTATGTATGAGCGTCTTTGATTGTAACTGTGTTTCGCAAAAAAAAAAGAAGTCACTGGTATCATTTTACGGAAGCATACAATTATTAGTACGCAAATAACAGAAATTGACACACGGACGGGTTAAGTAAGATCGTAGGGACCGGGCTGCTTCAATCCTATGGCCATGCAGTAGGTCCGATCGAAAGCAATAAAGCGGGATTCGATTCCTAGTGGTGTCCAAAGGTTAAGGCTTATATTATTTTTAGAAAGTCAAACTATGTTAAGTTTGACTAAGTTTTTACTAAAAATCATTAACATGCAAAATATAAAATCAATACTATTAGATAGATAATGAAATATTTTTTATGTTATCTACAAAATATCATATTTATTGATTGATTCTCCTAAAAGTTTGATTAAATTTTACTTGCTTTAAATTAAAAAAAAAATTAAGCTTAGGGATGGAGATAGTATATAACAAGTGGCTCTTCGTTCGATGACAAAATGCACGTAGTGTTGACATTGCGGTTTAAATTAAAATGGTTTAAATTAAAATGATTGAAGAAACTATGTTGGTAACAACCGTCATGGGCAGTAAGTATTTGGATGCTAATCATATGGCTAGCACCAAGTTTCTTGGAGTTTACAGGGAGAACAACCGTCTTCGTTCTTATTAGTTGTATTTTAAGGTTGGCGGTGAAATAGTCCAGAAGTTGTTGCCATTCTCTAGTGCCTCTGGTTTTCCAGGGAAGAACACTTTGGTGCTTTCACCGGAGGAGTTCCATGCTTTGAGGGTAGCGGGCCGGACGAGCGCTTGACCCGAGAGGAGACGCCGCTTGGGAGCGAGCATAATGATACGGCTGGAGATGATGACCGAAGTGGGGAGGCCGAGGGATGGGACGACTTCGGTCAAGACCATCAATACCGGCGATAGCCGGCCAGCCCACCGCAGTAACCCTACATGCAGCAACAGCAGGGATGCGACTACGCCCGCGGGAGGAGTACGACACCTTGGTGAGTGATCGTGCAATTAACACACGTCCGTTGGGAACCCCAAGAGGAAGGTGTGATGCGTATGCATAGCAAGTTTCCCTCGAAAGAAAGCAAGGTTTATCGAACCAGGGAGGAGCCAAGAAGCACGTTGAAGGTTGATGGCGGCAAGTAGTAGTGCGGCGCAACACCAGGGATTCCGGCGCCAACGTGGAACCCGCACAACACAGCCAAAGTACTTTGCCCCAACGTAACGGTGAGGTTGTCAATCTCACCCAGCTTGTCAGTGAACAAAGGATTAACCGTATTGTGTGGAAGATGATTGTTTGCGAAGAATAGTAAAGAACAAGTATTGCAGTAGATTGTATTTCAGATGTAAAGAATAGACCGGGGTCCACAGTTCACTAGCGGTGTCTCTCCCATAAGATAAATAGCATGTTGGGTGAACGAATTACAGTTGGGCAATTGACAAATAAAGAAGGCATAACAATGCACATACATATATCATGATGAGTACTATGAGATTTAATCGGGGCATTACGACAAAGTACATAGACCGCCATCCGACGATGCATCTATGCCTAAAAAGTCCACTTTCAGGTTATCATCCGAACCCCTTCCGGTATTAAGTTGCAAGCAATGGACAATTGCATTAAGTATGGTGCGTAATGTAATCAACACAAATATCCTTAGACAAAGCATCGATGTTTTATCCCTAGTGGCAACAAGACGACATCCACAACTTTAGAACTTTCTGTCACTGTCCCAGATTTAATGGAGGCATGAACCCACTATCGAGCATAAATACTCCCTCTTGGAGTTACAAGTATCAACTTGGCCAGAGCCTCTACTTGTAGGATAACGTAGCATAGAAAACAAAAAATTTCCTACCGCGAACACGCAATCCAAGCCAAGATGCAATCTAGAAGACGGTAGCAACGAGGGGGTATCGAGTCTCACCCTTGAAGAGATTCCAAAGCCTACAAGATGAGGCTCTTGTTGCTGCGGTAGACGTTCACTTGCCGCTTGCAAAAGCGCGTAGAAGATCTTGATCACGATCGGTTCCGGCGCCACGAACGGGCAGCACCTCCGTACTCGGTCACATGTTCGGTTGTTGATGAAGAAAACGTCCACCTCCCGTTCCAGCGGGCAGCGGAAGTAGTAGCTCCTCTTGAATCCGACAGCACGACGGCGTGGTGTCGGTGGCGGTGGAGAACTCCGGCGGAGCTTCGCTAAAGCACGCGGGAGCTATGGAGGAGAAGGGGGCGGCTAGGGTTTGGGAGGGGGTGGCCGGCCTCAAGGGGGTGCGGCCAACTTGTGGCTTTGGTGTGGCCGGCCCCCTCCCCTATGCCCCTCATTATATAGGTGGATCCCCAAGAGTTGGTCTCCAAGTCTTCGAATAAGACCCGAACCAAAAACCTACCATAGGGAGGGGAAACCTAGCCAAGCTAGGACTCCCACCAAAGGTGGGAGTTCC
The DNA here is from genome assembly GCF_022539505.1 of Lolium rigidum. Taxonomy (NCBI): domain Eukaryota; kingdom Viridiplantae; phylum Streptophyta; class Magnoliopsida; order Poales; family Poaceae; genus Lolium; species Lolium rigidum. The sequence continues at coordinate 21,061 of NW_025900713.1, read as the reverse complement.
ACCTCCCATATGGGGGGGTGGCCGGCCCCTAAGGGGGAGTCCACTTGGGACTCCTCCCCCACTAGGGTTGGCCGACCATGGAGGTGGAGTCCCATGTGGACTCCACCTTCCTTGGTGGTTTCTTCCGGACTTTTCTAGAACCTTCTAGAACCTTCCATAGAACCTTCCGCGACATTTTATTCACATAAAATGACATCCTATATATGAATCTTATTCTCCGGACCATTCCGGAACTCCTCGTGATGTCCGGGATCTCATTCGGGACTCCGAACAAATATTCCAACTCCATTCCATATTCAAGTACTACCATTTCAACATCCAACTTTAAGTGTGTCACCCTACGGTTCGTGAACTATGCGGACATGGTTGAGTACTCACTCCGACCAATAACCAATAGCGGGATCTGGAGATCCATAATGGTTCCCACATATTCAACGATGACTTAGTGATCGAATGAACCATTCACATACGATACCAATTCCTTTTGTCACGCGATATTTTACTTGTCCGAGGTTTGATCTTCGGTATCACTCCATACCTTGTTCAACCTCGTCTCCCGACAAGTACTCTTTACTCGTACCGTGGTATGTGGTCTCTTATGAACTCATTCATATGCTTGCAAGACATTAGACGACATTCCACCGAGAGGGCCCAGAGTATATCTATCCGTCATCGGGATGGACAAATCCCACTGTTGATCCATATGCCTCAACTCATACTTTCCGGATACTTAATCCCACCTTTATAACCACCCATTTACGCAGTGGTGTTTGATGTAATCAAAGTACCTTTCGGGTATAAGTGATTTACATGATCTCATGGTCATAAGGACTAGGTAACTATGTATCGAAAGCTTATAGCAAATAACTTAATGATGAGATCTTATGCTACGCTTAATTGGGTGTGTCCATTACATCATTCATATAATGATATAACCTTGTTATTAATAACATCCAATGTTCATGATTATGAAACTAATCATCCATTAATCAACAAGCTAGTTTAAGAGGCATACTAGGGACTTCTTGTTGTCTACATATCACACATGTACTAATGTTTCGGTTAATACAATTATAGCATGACATATAAACATTTATCATAAACATAGAGATATAAATAATAACCACTTTATTATTGCCTCTAGGGCATATCTCCTTCGATCTCCCACTTGCACTAGAGTCAATAATCTAGATTACATTGTAATATACCTAACACCCATGGCATTCTGGTGTTGGTCATGCTTTGCCCTAGGGAGAGCTTTAGTCAACGGATCTGCTACATTCGGATCGGTGTGTACTTTGCAAATCTTTACTTCTCCATCTTCGATGTACTCGCGAATCGAGTGGTAACGCAGCTTGATATGCTTCAGCCTCTTGTGTGACCTTGGCTCTTGTGCATTGGCGATGGCACCCATGTTATCACAGTAAATGATTAATGGGTCCAATGCACTAGGAACCACACCGAGCTCTACAATGAACCTCTTCATCCATACCGCTTCTGATGAAGCCTCCGAAGCCGCTATGTACTCGATTCCGTTGAAGACTTCGCCACCGTGCACCGCTTCGAGCTTGCCCAGCTTACTCGCAAGCACCATTCAATATAAACACGTACCCGGACCGTGACTTAGAGTCATCGGGATCGGTGTTCCAACTTGCATCGGTGTAACCATTTACAACGAGCTCTTGGTCACCTCCATAACAAAGAAACATATCCTTAGTTCTTTTCAAGTACTTCGGGATATTCTTGACCGCTGTCCAGATGTTCCATTCCTGGATCACTTTGATATCTCGCTAGTCAAACTAACAAGCATGTGCTATATCCGGTCTAGTACATAGCATGGCATACATGATAGATCCTATCGCCGAGGCATAGGGGATATTACTCATCCTTTCTCTTTCTTCTGCCGTAGCCGGTCCTTGAGTCTTACTCAAGACCTTGCCTGGTAACATAGGTAAGAACCCTTTCTTACTTTCGTCCATTCTAAACTTCTTTTAGAATCTTGTCCAGATATGTACTCTGTGATAGCCCTATTAGGCGTCTTGATCTATCTCTATAAATCTTGATGCCTAATATATACGATGCTTCACCAAGGTCTTTCATTGAAAAACTATTATTCAAATAACCTTTAACATCGCTTAATAGTTCTATATCATTCCCGATCAATAATATGTCATCTACATATAATATCGGGAATGCTACAGAGCTCCCACTCACTTTCTTGTAAATACAGGCCTCTCCATGACACTGTATAAACCCGAAGTCTTTGATCACCATATCAAAGCGTCGGTTCCAACTTCTCGATGCTTGCTTCAGTCCATAGATTGAACGCTGAAGTTTGCATACTTTGTCAGCATTTTTAGGATCGACAAAACCTTTGGGTTGTACCATATACAACTCTTCCTCAATATCTCCGTTAAGGAACGCCGTTTTGACATCCATCTGCCAAATCTCATAATCGAAAAATGCAGCTATTGCTAACAAAATCCTCACAGATTTTAGCTTCGCTACAGGTGAGAAAGTCTCATCGTAGTCAACTCCTTGAATTTGTCGGAAACCCTTTGCGACAAGTCGAGCTTTATAGACAGTAATATTACCATCAGCATATGTTTTTCTCTTGAAGATCCATTTATTCTCGACAGCCTTTCGGCTATCAGGTAAGTCTACCAAAGTCCATACTTTGTTATCATACATGGATCCCATTTCGGATTTCATGGCTTCTTGCCATTTGTTGGAATCTGGGCTCATCATCGCTTCTTCATACGTCGCAGGGTCCTCATCATTGTTATCCACAATCATGACATTTAGAAAAGGATCAAACCAATCAGGAGTGGTACGTTCCCTTGTCGATCTGCGAGGTTCAGTAGTTTCCTCGTTCGAAGTTTCATGATCATTATCATTAGCTTCCTCTGTTGCCGGTGTAGGCGGTACAGGTACAACTTCCGGCATCGCGCTACTCCGATCAACGAGTATAGATTCATCAATCTCATCGAGTTCTACTTTTCTTCCAGTCACTTCTTTAGTGAGAAATTCTTTCTCAAGAAAGGTTCCGTTCTTAGCAACAAATATTTTGCCTTCGGATTTGTGACAGAAAGTATACCCTATAGTTTCCTTAGGGTATCCTATGAAGACGCATTTCTCCGCTTTGGATTCTAGCTTGTCCGGTTGTAACTTCTTTACATAGGCTTCGCAACCCCAAACTTTCAGGAACGACAGCTTAGGTTTCTTATTAAACCATAATTCATACGGTGTCGTTTCTACGGATTTTGATGGTGCTCTATTTAAAGTGAATGCGGCTGTCTCTAATGCATAACTCCAAAATGATAACGGCAAATCAGTAAGAGACATCATAGAACGAACCATATCAAAGAGAGTTCGATTACGACGTTCGGACACACCATTACGTTGAGGTGTTCCCGGCGGTGTCAATTGTGAAAGTATTCCGCATTTCTTTAAATGCATGCCAAACTCATAACTCAGATATTCACCTCCACGATCAGATCGTAGAAATTTGATCTTCTTGTTACGTTGATTTTCTACTTCACTTTGGAATTCCTTAAACTTCTCGAAAGTTTCGGATTTATGTTTCATGAAATAGATATACCCATATCTACTCGGATCATCTCGTGAAGGTTAGAACATAACGATAACCACCGCGCGATGCTACGCTCATTGGTCCGCACACATCGGTATGTATGATTTCCAATAAGTCGATAGCTCGCTCCATCATACCGGAAAATGGAGTCTTAGTCATTTTTCCCATCGGACATGCTTCGCATCTATCAAGTGACTCAAAGTCAAGTGATTCAAGTAATCCATCAGTATGGAGTTTCTTCATGCGTTTCACTCCAATATGACCAAGACGACAAGTGCCACATATAAGTAGAATTATCATTCAATTTAATTCGCTTAGCATCAATATTATGTATATGCGTATCACTACTATCGAGATCTAACAGAAATAAGCCATTCTTTTGTGGTGCTCGACCATAAAAGATATTATTCATAAAAATAGAACAACCATTATTCTCAGACTTGAATGAATAACCGTCTTGCATTAAACAAGATCCAGATATAATGTTCATGCTCAACGTGGGTACAAAATAACAATTATTTAGGCTTAAAACTAATCCCGAAGGTAGATGTAGAGGAAGTGTGCCGACAACGATCACATCGACTTTGGATCCATTTCCAACGCGCATCGTCACTTCATCTTTCAGTAGTCTTCGTTTATTCTTTAGTTCCTGTTTCGAGTTACAGATATGAGCAACCGAACCAGTATCAAATACCCAGGTACTAGAACGAGAACCGAGTGAGATAAACATCTATAACATGTATATCAGATATACCTTCTTTCTTCTTATTGACAAGGCCGCTCTTCAGATCAGCCAGATACTTGGAGCAATTACGCTTCCAGTGTCCCTTCTCCTTGCAGTAATAGCACTCAGCATCAGGCTTAGGGCCATTCTTAGGTTTCATATGAGGCGTGGCAGCTTTCTTGCCACCCTTCTTGAATTTTCCCTTAGACTTACCCTGTTTCTTGAAACTGGTGGTCTTGTTGACCATCAATACTTGGTGCTCTTTCTTGATCTCAATCTCAGCAGCTTTTAGCATGCCAAAGAGTCCAGGTAACTCCTTGTTCATGTTCTGCATATTGTAGTTCATCACAAAGTTCTTGTAACTTGGTGGCAGTGATTGAAGGACACGATTAATCCCCGATCCGTTAGGAATCACTATTCCCAAGTCACTGAGTTTCTTCGCATGCCCGGTCATAGCGAGCATGTGCTCACTAACGGAGCTGCCTTCTTCCATCATGCAGCTGAAGAATTGTTTCGATGCTTCATAGCATTCCACGGCCGCATGAGTCTCAAAAATAGTCTTCAACTCTTTCATCAACTCATGAGGATCGTGGTGCTCAAAACGTTTTTGAAGATCGGATTCCAGACTGCACAGGATGGCACACTAAACTTGAGAGTACCGAGTTTTCCGAGTCTCGTAAACAGCTTTTACTTCATCGGTTTCAGTTTCTGCTGGAGGGTCACCTAGCGGTGCATCAAGCACATATTGCAGATTTCCGCCAGAGAGGAAGATCCTCACATGACGGAACCAGTCGGTGAAGTTGCTACCGTTGCTCTTAAGCTTTTCTTTCTCTAGGAACTGGTTAAAATTGATTGGGGACGCCATCTCTACAACATATATTTGCAATAGTTTAGACTAAGTTTATGACAAATTGAGTTCAAATTTTAATTCAACATAATTAAAAGGGATTTCTATTTTCGTGCCCCTGCTTCGTTAGTTGTACTCAGTTTTCCCCAGCTCGTTAGTTTTTCCTCAGTTTTCCCCTCCCTCTAGTTTGAAACCCCTCGAAGACGCGGGTTGCCGTCGGGTCGAGGCCTTACCGTTACCGTGAGGTTAGTTCCTCGCCGACCGTCTCGTGCCGACGGGTGGATCCATCTACCGCCGACGCGTGGGCCGTTTTATTTCCTGATTGTATACGCGGTGCCGCCAATGACAAATGGGGCCGCTCTATGGGGCTGCCGCAGCCAATGACCAAGTGGGTCGTCTATTTATTTATAGAAAATTATATATTGCCGCTCCGTGGGGCCTCCGCAGCCAATGACCGTTGTGGTCGTCTATTTTATTTAGAGAATATAATATAGAGCCGCTCCGTAGGGGCCGCCTCGGCCCATGGCACGTGACTATTTTCGCAGCTTAATCTAAAGTGACTCTTATGCTAAACATTGTGCATCCCGACGTTGACCTAGCAAGTGGTGGCGAGCATAGCCGTTCCGACCATGCCGATATCGGCATCGGCATCGGCATCGTTTGGAGGATGTGGTGCTCGAATAATAGTGGAAATGGGATGTTATTTTTTACATGCATAATATATAGAAAATAGCTAGATCTCTAAATCGATGCATATGAAGCTACATATATATTCTTGGTCATAATCCCCTTAATTATCTAAAGGGGATGGATGCATGGCTTCACGTCGTCGTCGCTTTCATCGTCGCATCTTCGTCGTCCGAGTAGTAGTACCTCCCGCACATTGTTCCGTCGAACACCTTCACCGTGAGTACATCATCGCCTTCATATTTGAAGTGTACGAACCAGCCGAAATCCACACCGTGCGCGATGGCGAATTTCTCCCAGCCCTTGTCGAGGTACATCCGGCCTTGTCCGTCAAATAGGACCTCCACGGTCCGGAGACGAGGACCGCAGTCAGCTGCTCGCAGATACACCTTAGCTGGCTCCTTGCCGTCAAGATAGTCCGCAAATTTTTTTGGGAGTTCCCGCAAAGAGATCGAGCGCCGATCGTTTGAAATTAGGGAACCCTTGAAATTAAAGGTTTTTTAGAACATGCCCATAATTAATCACATGCATCATATATGTGGGAACGCGTACGTACCTTCTTGACCAAAGGGTCTTCATAGACGACGATGAAGAACTCCTCTATGATCAATGGCAGTGTTGACGGTGGTGGTGGCAATGATGATGATCCACTTCCCCTTCCCCTTCCCCTTCCCCTTCCCCTTCCCCTTCCCCTTCCGGTCCGCGTCCGAGACGTGGAAGCCATGGCAATGGATAAAGTGTATGTGAACGAAAAGAAGAGAGAGGCAGAACCTATTGACACAAGGGATGGCCGTGTGGGTGTTTATAAGGGAGAGATGACCGTTGTAGGGTTTACACAATAAAATAAGGAGGAGATGACCGTTGTGGGGGTTTATACACAATAAATTAAGGAGGAGACGACCGTTGTGGGGGTATAGTTTATCATTTTACCGTGAAAAGTAATGCCTAAAAGGAAAGTAATGGCTACAAGAAATCGGTGATGGTTTATCGTTTTTTGCGTGAAAAGTAATGGGTACAAGAAATGGGTGATGGTGTATCATTTTTTGCGTGAAAAGTAATGGCTACACGAAATGGGTGATGGTGTATCATTTTTGTGCGTGAAAAGTAATGGCTACAACAAATCGGTGATGGTTTATCATTTTTGTGCGTGAAAAGTAATGGCTACAACAAAATCGGTGATGGTTTATCATTTTTTTGCGTGAAAAGTAATGGGTACACGAAATGGGTGATGGTGTATCATTTTTGTACGTGAAAAGTAATGGCTACAAGAAATCGGTGATGGTTTATCGTTTTTTGCGTGAAAAGTAATGGGTACAAGAAATGGGTGATGGTGTATCATTTTTTGCGTGAAAAGTAATGGCTACACGAAATGGGTGATGGTGTATCATTTTTTGCGTGAAAAGTAATGGCTACACGAAATGGGTGATGGTGTATCATTTTTGTGCGTGAAAAGTAATGGCTACAACAAATCGGTGATGGTTTATCATTTTTGTGCGTGAAAAGTAATGGCTACAACAAAATCGGTGATGGTTTATCATTTTTTGCGTGAAAAGTAATGGGTACACGAAATGGGTGATGGTGTATCATTTTTGTGCGTGAAAAGTAATGGCTACAACAAATCGGTGATGGTTTATCATTTTTTGCGTGAAAAGTAATGCCTAAAAAGAGTTTATAATTTAGCTCGTGAAAAATAATGCGTAAAACCAAACTTTGCGTGAAGCTAACCGACGACAGAGAGAGAGAGAGAGGGTGGTGGCCCCGACCGAGAGAGAGATAGGGGTTATCCTGCCCGTTAGATCATACGATCAACGGTCGTCGGGCACGATCCGCGTGACATGGGCTAGACCAATCAGTGGCAATGTTGGGCGTCCGTGAGAGTTTGTGAAGGGAGAGGGCAAAACTGAGTAGTATCAAGAAACCAAGGGCAAGTGAGTAGTAAACAGACTAAGGGATTCAAATATGAGATTTAAAAAATGGAAAATGCGTGTTTTGTACAATGAAACCCATCTTGGCCTACCTCAAACTATTTGCAATACAAATCTACATGAGTGTGAAAATTATGGTCTCATTCGGACAAAGTATGTTTTGGGGAAAGCTGTTTTGGGTAGGGCTTATTATGGAAAACCATGCACCTTCATAGCTACTAGGTGATTTGAGAAGTGGCAATTTGTGGTGAAACTTGATTTATCTACGATTTATCTATGATTTGAGAAGTGGAAATTTGTGGTAAAGACTCCATGAGTAAGTGCCACTCCTTTTCGGAATTTTTTGCACATTAAATAACTCATTTAACTAGTTAATCCCATTTGTTGACTCTCTGTTGACCAGCCACTTGAGGGTAAAATTGAGTATATTGCACTAGCCAGTATTAGCACTCAAGGTGAAAACTGAGCATACAAAAAATGCTAGTATATGACTCGAGGGTATACATGAGTATATCTAAATTTCCGGGGTTAGACTCGAGGACGCGTGTTGCGGTGCGAAGTGGAAGAAGTGCCATTGTTGACGCGTGTCGCGGTGCGGACGTGGAAGACGTGCCATTGTTGACTCGGGTCGCATTTAGGACGCGTAAGCCCCTCTCTCCCTCCCTCTCGCACACGAGTACGTCTCATTATCGCTCACGCACGAAACCACCCCTCTCACGTCCCATCAACTTCTCCAAAAACCCCAACCGCCGTACGAGCCCTCCCCCGCCGGCGATGGAGAAGAAGAATGCGCCGGCGGCCATCGCCCCGAGCCCGTCGCCTCCGAGCCCGTCGCCTCCGAGCCCGTCGCCGCCGAGCCCGTCGCCGCCGAGCCCGTCGCCGCCGAGCCCGTCGCCTCCGAGGGCGGCGCATCCGAGGGCGGCGCATCCAAGCGCGGCGCCTCCGTGAACTCGGGCCGGTCTCACCGCCGACGGACCACTTCACAAGATCGGCGAATGCTTATTGGCCAAAGAGGAGTACGTGGACAGCTACTCCGCTATGAGGCAAGTCTCGTAGAAATTGGCGCTCAGGTTTACCCGATCCCGACGTGCACCCGCACGAATGGATCATGCTACACCACGCCCTTCCACGCGCCGCTGAGTTCACCTTCCTCCATCTCGGCACATCCCGCTACGTCACCATAGATCTATCTGCAGTTCGTGCAAGGTTCAAATTCCTCGGCTTTTCCCGTGGCGTCACCATAGATCTTATTTTCAATCTTAGTGCTGAATGTTATCTTTTCAATATATTTTAGATTCTACTTCCTCGGCTTTTCCCGTGGCGTCATCGTGCTTGCCCGGAAGAACCCACCGCACAAGATACGGCTGCTGAACCCACTCACAAAGAAATCGAACACGATGTTTGAGGCGCAGATGCCATCTCGTTTTTCTGAAATCGATCGCTCGTTATCAAATCCCCGACTATGGTCTTCGTTGCCACACATTACCCGCCGGAAATTGGTTGGGTCGATGAGAGCACTCCAACTAAGGATATAAATGAAGATGGGGATTGGGGAGAAGGAAGATTTTCGATCAAGAACCATGGTTTCCGTTCCATTACCCCGTTCAATGGTGAACCGTATGCGTAGCTGCGGACAATTTTGAGATCGGAAGAATAGTGTGCACCAATATACAGTTGCAGCAGCGCGCGAGCACCTGTCAAGATGGAGACACTAATTTCATTTCCGTAACTTGGACGTCGAAGTTCTACCTTGTGGAGTCGGATGGTGAGCTGCTGCTTGTGTTGTTGGTCAGCGCGGCTTTGGCGGGCGGACCATTGGTGTACCGTGTGGACACTCGCAGCCGCTCTCTCCATCCGGTCACTAACATTGGCAGTAATGCCTTCTTCGTGAATTATATCCGGTGTATCTCCGTCGACACCGGAGTGTACCCGACACTTCAACCTCGGCAGCATCTACTACACGGATTTGGGTTATATCGGAGCGTACTCTCATGATACAAATGCCTGGGATGAGTGGCCACTACGTGTGGATAGAATAGGATTCTACGGTTTGAGAAATGAACACAGGCCATACCGTTTGGAGGATGTATTGGCCTCACACTCGCAGACGGAAGGAGTTCAATGAATATTTCCTTGGGGAATTGCACGAATGGAGCGACGGAGAAATATATGAGGAGGAATGAAGAACAAATTCATTCATCCTAATCTTCTTGTTGTCCATACATTGCGTGCGTGATCTTGTATATTTTTGCAGCTTAGTTTGTCGTGAACATTAACAATGTTATTGGCTGCTTTTGGCTGCTCGTATGCGGTTTACCTATGTATTATACTTAGTTTTCCGATTATGCTTGCTGTGAATTTATCATATAATAGCTTCTAGATTTGCTACTAGATTTGCTGCCATATTGGGCAAAAAACGAGGGCCAAAAGGCATAAATAACCCCGGAGATTTGCTACTAGATTTGCTGCCATATTGAAGAAAGACAGAAATAGAAGCTTCTCTAGATTTGATACTAATTTGGTGAAAAAGACGAGAGAGAGAAAGAGGGGAAAAGGTGCTCTTAAAAATGCCAATTTGGGCCGAGAGAGACAAAACCCAGCTCCTCGCTCACGTGCAACCAAACGCTTCTCGTCCTGTCCCACGCGGTCCCTTTCTACCAGCCCCACGCGACGCGGCCCCACACGACGCGGCCCCACGGACGACGCGGCGCAACACGTCGGCCACGAACGTCCAAATAAACGGATTCCTTCCGTCTGAGCTCCTTCTGCGGGTCTTCAGACAAAGGCTAGGGTAAAACTGAGGAAAAACTAAGGGGCTGGGGAAAACTGAGCACAACTAAGGAACCGAGGGCACGAAAATAGAAATCCCTAATTAAAAATCTAGGTGAACTCCCACTCAAAACAATATCCCTCGCATTGTCTTAGTGATCACACGAACCAAATCCACCACACCTAAGTCCGATCATCACGAGACAAGGTGTGATTTCAATGGCGACCACTCAAAGTGTTCATCATATCAACCATATGATTCATGCTCTACCTTTCGGTATCACGTGTTCCGAGACCATGTCTATACATGCTAGGCTCGTCAAGGCCACCTTAGTATCCGCATGTGCAAAACTGTCTTGCACCCGTTGTATGCACTTGTTGATTCTATCACACCCGATCATCACGAGATGCTTCGAAACGACAAGTCTTGGCAACGGTGCTACTAAGGATGAACACTTTATTATCTTGAGATTTTAGTGAGGGATCATCTTATAATGCTACCGTCGCGATCTAAGCAAAATAAGATGCATAAAAGGATTAACATCACATGCAGTTCATATGTGATATGATATGGCCCTTTTGTCTTTGCGCTTTTGATCTTCATCTCCAAAGCACGGACATGATCTCCATCATCTTCGGGCATGATCTCCATCATCATCGGCGTAGCGTCAAGGTCAATGGCGCCGTCTTCATGATTGTCCTCCAGGTAGCAACTATTACAACTACTTTGAAATACTACTCAACATGAAATTTAAAGACAACCATAAGGCTCCTGCCGGTTGCCACAATACAATAATGATCATCTCATACATATTCATCATCACATTATGGTCATATCACATCACCAAACCCTGCAAAAACAAGTTAGACGCTCTCTAATTTCGTTTGCATATTTTACGTGGTTTAGGGTTTTCGATATAGATCTAATCTACCTACGAACATGAACCACAACATTGATACTAATGTTGTCAATAGAAGAGTAAATTGAATCTTTACTATAGTAGGAGAGACAGACACCCGCAAAGCCTCTTATGCAATACAAGTTGCATGTCGAACGAGGAACAAGTCTCATGAACGCGGTCATGTAAAGTTAGTCCGAGCCGCTTCATCCCACTATGCCATAAAGATGCAAAGTACTCAACTAAAGATAACAAGAGCATCAACGCCCACAAAACCATTGTGTTCTACTCGTGCAACCATCTATGCATAGACACGGCTCTGATACCACTGTAGGACAACGTTGCATAGAAAACAAAAAATTTCCTACCGCGAACACGCAATCCAAGCCAAGATGCAATCTAGAAGACGGTAGCAACGAGGGGGTATCGAGTCTCACCCTTGAAGAGATTCCAAAGCCTACAAGATGAGGCTCTTGTTGCTGCGGTAGACGTTCACTTGCCGCTTGCAAAAGCGCGTAGAAGATCTTGATCACGATCGGTTCCGGCGCCACGAACGGGCAGCACCTCCGTACTCGGTCACACGTTCGGTTGTTGATGAAGACGACGTCCACCTCCCGTTCCAGCGGGCAGCGGAAGTAGTAGCTCCTCTTGAATCCGACAGCACGACAGTGTGGTGTCGGTGGCGGTGGAGAACTCCGGCGGAGCTTCGCTAAAGCACGCGGGAGTTATGGAGGAGAAGGGGGCGGCTAGGGTTTGGGAGGGGGTGGCCGGCCTCAAGGGGGTGCGGCCAACTTGTGGCTTTGGTGTGGCCGGCCCCCTCCCCTATGCCCCTCATTATATAGGTGGATCCCCAAGAGTTGGTCTCCAAGTCTTCGAATAAGACCCGAACCAAAAACCTACCATAGGGAGGGGAAACTTAGCCAAGCTAGGACTCCCACCAAAGGTGGGAGTTCCACCTCCCATATGGTGGGGTGGCCGGCCCCCTAAGGGGGAGTCCACTTGGGACTCCTCCCCCACTAGGGTTGGCCGGCCATGGAGGTGGAGTCCCATGTGGACTCCACCTTCCTTGGTGGTTCTTCCGGACTTTTCTAGAACCTTCTAGAACCTTCCATAGAACCTTCCGCGACATTTTATTCACATAAAATGACATCCTATATATGAATCTTATTCTCCGGACCATTCCGGAACTCCTCGTGATGTCCGGGATCTCATCCGGGACTCCGAACAAATATTCCAACTCCATTCCATATTCAAGTACTACCATTTCAACATCCAACTTTAAGTGTGTCACCCTACGGTTCGTGAACTATGCGGACATGGTTGAGTACTCACTCCGAGCAATAACCAATAGCGGGATCTGGAGATCCATAATGGTTCCCACATATTCAACGATGACTTAGTGATCGAATGAACCATTCACATACGATACCAATTCCTTTTGTCACGCGATATTTTACTTGTCCGAGGTTTGATCTTCGGTATCACTCCATACCTTGTTCAACCTCGTCTCCTGACAAGTACTCTTTACTCGTACCGTGGTATGTGGTCTCTTATGAACTCATTCATATGCTTGCAAGACATTAGACGACATTCCACCGAGAGGGCCCAGAGTATATCTATCCGTCATCGGGATGGACAAATCCCACTTGTTGATCCATATGCCTCAACTCATACTTTCCGGATACTTAATCCCACCTTTATAACCACCCATTTACGCAGTGGTGTTTGATGTAATCAAAGTACCTTTCCGGTATAAGTGATTTACATGATCTCATGGTCATAAGGACTAGGTAACTATGTATCGAAAGCTTATAGCAAATAACTTAATGACGAGATCTTATGCTACGCTTAATTGGGTGTGTCCATTACATCATTCATATAATGATATAACCTTGTTATTAATAACATCCAATGTTCATGATTATGAAACTAATCATCCATTAATCAACAAGCTAGTTTAAGAGGCATACTAGGGACTTCTTGTTGTCTACATATCACACATGTACTAATGTTTCGGTTAATACAATTATAGCATGACATATAAACATTTATCATAAACATAGAGATATAAATAATAACCACTTTATTATTGCCTCTAGGGCATATCTCCTTCACTACCACCCTTTCCACATTCTAATTCAGAATAGACAAATTGAAAGGGTTCCCAAGGTAGTGCTGCCCAGCAATTGGGATATAGATCATTCTAACGCTGCAGGAAGGACGAAGACTGAAGCTGAAGAGTGGGGAAACAACTCTAAGAGTTGGGACTCGCCGTCGGATGTACTTCTTAACCGCGTCGAGCACAATTCAGAGATGATCCGTAACCTCACGTACAGGATTGATGAGCTAAAGGAGCTCGTTGAGAAGCTTATCCGGAATTCACCATCACCACCGCCGGAGGAGTAATTCGTCATCGGTATTGGCATCCCCTTGGTTTGTTCCAAGCTTGGGGGAGTGCCGCGGTATCACATCATCACTATCTTTTATCTTTTTACTTTCAATTAGTGTCATATCATGAGTAGGGAAGTTATCATATAAGATGTGTTGCGGTATGGAAGTATCTCTCTTTAGTTGGTTATCTATGTATCCCTTGGTGTGAGTTATCGTTATAGAATATTAATGAGAAGTCTTATCATTTACATATTGCACATCTTATTTTAGTTTGCAATCTCTATTATATGATTGATCTTGTTGTTAGTATTGGTATCACTTTGGGAGCCTTAAGTAAATCTATTTGGTTTTGGCAAACTTAGCATTGGTCAATAGCAACAACACTTTGAGTTTTAAGTAGAAAAGAGGAAACACATGTAGATATGTTATTATCTTTCTTGTTAGTTCCTAGCTTAGTATTCTGAAGTTAAAATTGTTTGTGCTTACAAGGAAGATGCATGATTGTTTCTATCACATGTATATTTGTTTGTTTCCCTCAACTCTTATGCTTGCTAATTAACCTTGCTAGCCAAAGACCTGTACCGAGAGGGAATACTTCTCGTGCATCCAAACCTTTAAACAAAACCTATGCCACCAGTGTCCACCATAACTACCTATTATGTGGTATTTCCCTACCACTCCAAGTAAATACTTCATGTGCTACCTTTAAATAATTCAAAAGCTATTACTTCTTATTTGTGTCAATGTTTTATAGCTCATGAGGAAGTATTTGGTGTTTTATCTTTCAATCTTGTTGGGCAGCTTCCACTAATGGACTAGTGGCTTCATCCACTTATCCTTCGATTTTGCAAAAAGAGCTGGCAACGGGGTTCCCAGCCCCAATTAATCAACTTTCATTAATAATTCTCTTCACATGTTTTGCCCTGATTAATCAGTAAGCAACTTAATTTTGCAATAGACACTCCTCCATGGTATGAGATTGTTGGAAGGCACCCGAGGATTCGGTTAGCCATGGCTTGTGTAAGCAAAGGTTGGGGGAGTGTCATCCTTAAATAAACTAAAGTACATGTGTAAACAAAAGAGAAGAGGGATGATCTACCTTGCTGGTAGAGATAACGTCCTTCATGGGAGCCGCTCTTTGGAGGTCTGTTTGGCAAGGGGGTTGGAGTACCCGCTACCATTCGTTGACAACAACAAACACCTCTCAAAGCTTTACTTTTATGCTCTCTATATGATTTCAAAACCTAAAAAGCTCTAGCACATGATTTAATCCCTGCTTCCCTCTGCGAAGGGCCTATCTTTTACTTTATGTTGAGTCAGTAAACCTATTTCCCTCCATCTCAAGCAAGCATTTGAGTTGTTGTGATCAAACCATTTATATTGTGATCTATTTCATCATGCCTTTTACTCTCCCTTGTTTAGTACAAGTTTTATCCGAATGAATATAGCTTTGAAAGTTATCAATGATTGTGAGAAGATTACTATGATTGAGTATGCAAGTTTACCATAAGCTTTAATATGAGAGCGCTGCTCAATAGATGAGTATAATCTGTTAACTGTTCTCTGACCAAGAACAAAGTTTGCCATCACCAATTATGATTCCTTATGCACCTTTATTTGTGATTACCTTCTACTTGTTTCAAGTTGAATTATATGAGAAAGTTGTCTACTAGAATGCCTTGTGTGAGTGAATATGATGCTTCTTGTCCGTATTTTATTTATCGACTCTTCACTCCATAAACATGTGGTCTTGTTTACTGAGCTCAGTTTCGCTTGGGGACAAGCGAAGTCTAAGCTTGGGGGAGTTGATACGTCCATTTTGCATCACTATTTTATATCATAATTTGCTGTTATTCATTGATATATTTCATATTTGGAGATGATACTTATGTTATTTCATCTATTTTGCATGTTTCATGATTATTTGAGGATCGCGCACCGGAGCCAGGATTCTGCTGGAAAAAGCACCGTCGGAATGCAATATTTCGGAAGATCAACAGTTGACGGAAATTATATGAAAAATCCTATTTTTCCAGATGACGAAGGGAGCCAGAAGGGGAGCCGAGGGGACCCGAGG
Source organism: Lolium rigidum (assembly GCF_022539505.1). Classification (NCBI taxonomy): domain Eukaryota; kingdom Viridiplantae; phylum Streptophyta; class Magnoliopsida; order Poales; family Poaceae; genus Lolium; species Lolium rigidum. The sequence continues at coordinate 5,150 of NW_025900713.1, read as the reverse complement.
TGGGCCCACCTCATAGGCCGGCGCGGCCCAAGGCCTGGCCGCGCCGCCCTGTGAGGAGGGGGCCCACAACCCCCTCTCGCCTCCTTTTCTTCGCGTACGTCTTCGTCCCAAAAACCTAAGCCCCAGAGGATAGTCGCGAAGAGTCACAGCCGCCTCTGCGGGACGGAGAACACCAGAGAGAAAAGAGCTCTTCGGCAGGCTGAAATCTGCCGGGCAAATTCCCTCCCGGAGGGGGAAATCGACGCCATCGTCACCGTCATCGAGCTGGACATCATCTACATCATCATCTCCATCATCATCACCACCATATCCACCGCTGCACCTCGTCACCGCTGTAACAATTTGGGTTTGATCTTGATTATTTGATAGGGGAAACTCTCCCGGTGTTGATTTCTACTTGTTATTGATGCTATTGAGTGAAACCATTGAACCAAGGTTTATGTTCAGATTGTTATTCATCATCATATCACCTCTGATCATGTTCCATATGATGTCTCGTGTCTCGTGAGTAGTTCGTTTAGTTCTTGAGGACATGGGTGAAGTCTAAATGTTAGTAGTGAATTATGTTGGTTAGTATTCAATGTTATGATATTTAAGTTGTGTTGTTATTCTTCTAGTGGTGTCATGTGAACGTCGACTACATGATACTTCACCATTTATGGGCCTAGGGGAGTGCATCTTGTATTCGTTTGCTAATTGCGGGGTTGCCGGAGTGACAGAAACCTAAGCCCCCATTAGTATATCGATGCATGAGGGATAGCAGGATCTCAGAGTTTAAGGCTGTGGTTAGATTTATCTTAATTACTTTCTTGTAGTTGCGGATTCTTCCAAGGGGTATAATCACAAGTATGTATTAGTCCTAGGAAGGGCGGTACATTAGCATAGGTTCACCCACACAACACTTATGAAAACAATGAAGATTAATCAGCTATATGAAGCGAAAGCACTAGACTAAATTCCCGTGTGTCCTCAAGAACGTTTGGTCATTATAAGTAAACAAATCGGCTTGTCCTTTGTGCTAAAAAGGATTGGGCCACTCGCTGCAATTATTTCTCTCGCACTTTACTTACTTGTACTTTATTCATCTGCTATATCAAAACCCCCTGAATACTTGTCTGTGAGCATTTACAGTGAATCCTTCATCGAAACTGCTTGTCAACACCTTCTGCTCCTCGTTGGATCGACATTCTTACTTATCGAAGATAGTACGATACACCCCCTATACTTGTGGGTCATCACAACCCATATTGCCACCACCAACCACCAACCTCCTACAGCTGTTGTTTGGTTATCGGGTCTGCCTTGCGAGTCGTAGTGCATGCTAGTGTTGTTTATATCTCGTTACCGTTACCGCTATCTTATCGGGTTATCAGTTGGGGAACATGACACATGGTTTATGGTTATATCTGTTGGAAGTATCATGGTTACTTGTTAATAATTGTTAAGCGGAGGCATCGGTGGGTCCGCTGATCGTTTTGTGACGGCTCACTTGTGTTTCTTTAAAGCTTAGGACCCGAGTTCCTGTTATCTGTTCCGAGACTGAGCGCTCTAACCACACGTGGGTATGTGATGCGCGTAGATGACACGTCCGTTGGGAACCCCAAGAGGAAGGTGTGATGCGCACAGCAGTAAGTTTTCCCTCAGTAAGAAACCAAGGTTTATCGAACCAGTAGGAGCCAAGAAGCACGTTGAAGGTTGATGGCGGCGGAGTGTAGTGCGGCGCAAGACCAGGGATTCCGGCGCCAACGTGGAACCTGCACAACACAATCAAAATACTTTGCCCTAACGTAACAGTGAGGTTGTCAATCTCACCGGCTTGCTGAAAACAAAGGATTAGATGTATAGTGTGGATGATGATGATTGTTTGCGAAGAACAAGTAAAGAACAATTGCGATGAGATTGTATTTCAAATGTAAAGAATAGGACCGGGGTCCACAGTTCACTAGTGGTGTCTCTCCCATAAGATAGACAGATGTTGGGTGAACAAATTACAGTTGGGCAATTGACAAATAAAGAAGACATAACAATGCACATACATATATCATGATGAGTACTATGAGATTTAATCAGGGCATTACGACAAAGTACATAGACCGCTATCCAGCATGCATCTATGCCTAAAAAGTCCACCTTCAGGTTATCATCCGAACCCCTTCCAGGTATTAAGTTGTAAACAACGAGACAATTGCATTAAGTATGGTGCGTAATGTAATCAACACAAATATCCTTAGACAAAGCATCGATGTTTTATCCCTAGTAGCAACAGCACATCCACAACCTTAGAACTTTCTGTCACTATCCCAGATTTAATGGAGGCATGAACCCACTATTGAGCATAAATACTCCCTCTTGGAGTCACAAGTATCAACTTGGCCAGAGCCTCTACTAGCAACGGAGAGCATGCAAGAACATAAATAACATATATGATAGATTGATAATCAACTTGACATAGTATTCAATATTCATCGGATCCCAACAAACACAACATGTAGCATTACAAATAGATGATATTGATCATGATAGGCAGCTCACAAGATCTAACATGATAGCACAATGAGGAGAAGACAATCATCTAGCTACTGCTATGGACCCATAGTCCAGGGGTGGACTACTCACACATCGATCCGGAGGCGATCATGGCGATGAAAAGACCTCCGGGAGATGATTCCCCTCTCCGGCAGGGTGCCGGAGGCGATCTCCTGAATCCCCCGAGATGGGATTGGCGGTGGCGGCGTCTCTGGAAGGTTTTCCGTATCGTGGCTCTCGGTACTGGGGTTTTCGCGACGAAGGCTTTAAGTAGGCGGAAGGGCATGTCAGGGGGCCACACGAGGGCCCCACACAACAGGCCGGCGCGGCCAAGGCCCAGGCCGCGCCGCCTTGTTGTGTCGTCGCCTCGTGGCCCCACTTCGTTTCCTCTCCGGTCTTCTGGAAGCTTCGTGGAAAAATAGGACCCTGGGCGTTGATTTCGTCCAATTCCGAGAATATTTCCTTACTAGGATTTCTGAAACCAAAAACAGCAGAAAAGAACAATCGGCTCTTCGGCATCTCGTCAATAGGTTAGTGCCGGAAAATGCATAATAATGACATATAATGTGTATAAAACATGTGAGTATCATCATAAAAGTAGCATGGAACATAAGAAATTATAGATACGTTTGGGACGTATCAAGCATCCCCAAGCTTAGTTCCTGCTCGCCCTCGAGTAGGTAAACGATAACAAAGATAATTTCTGAAGTGACATGCTATCATAATCTTGATCATACTATTGTAAAGCATATGAGATGAATGCAGCGATTCGAAGCAATGATGAAGATAATGAGTAAACAAATGAATAAGATATCAAAGACTTTTCATGAATAATATTTTCAAGACAAGCATCAATAAGACTTGCATAAGAGTTACTCATAAAGCAATAAATTCAAAGTAAAGGCATTGAAGCAACACAAAGGAAGATGTAAGTTTCAGCGGTTGCTTTCAACTTCAACATATTTAGCTCATGGATAATTGTCAACACAAAGTAATATAACAAGTGCAATAGGTAAACATGTAAGAATCAATGCACACAGTTGACACAAGTGTTTGCTTCTGGGATAGAAAGAATAGGTAAACTGACTCAACAATAAAGTAAAATAATGGCCCTTCACAGAGGGAAGCATTGATTACTATATTTGTGCTAGAGCTTTTCATTTTGAAAACAAGAAACAATTTTGTCAACGGTAGTAATAAAGCATATGTGTTATGTATAAGATATCTTATAAGTTGCAAGCCTCATGCATAGTATGCTAATAGTGCTCGCACCTTGTCCTAATTAGCTTGGATTAACACGGATTATCATTGCATAGCATATGTTTTAACCAAGTGTCACAAAGGGGTACCTCTATGCCGCCTGTACAAAGGTCTAAGGAGAAAGCTCGCATTGGATTTCTCGCTTTTGATTACTCTCAACTTAGACATCCATACCGAGACAACATAGACAACAGATAATGGAATCCTCTTTAATGCATAAGCATTCAACAACAGTTAATATTCTCATAAGAGATTGAGGATTAATTGTCCAAACTGAAACTTCCACCATGAATCATGGCTTTAGTTAGCGGCCCAATGTTCTTCTCTAACATTATGCATACTCAAACCATTTGATCATGAAAATCTCCCTTACTTCAGACAAGACGAACATGCATAGCAACTCACATGATATTCAACAAAGGTAAAAGTTGATGGCGTCCCCAGAAAGATGGTTACCGCTCAACAAGCAACTTATTAAGAAATAAGACACATAAGTACATATTCTTCACCACGATAGTTTTTAAGGCTATTTTGTCCCATGAGCTATATATTGTTAAGACAAAGAATAGAATTTTAAAGGTAGCACTCAAGTAATGTACTTTGGAATGGTGGAGAAATACCATGTAGTAGGTAGGTATGGTGGACACAAATGTCATAGTAGTTGGTTCAAGGATTTGGATGCATGAGAAGAATACCTCTCAATACAAGGCTAGGCTAGCAAGGTTGTTTGAAGCAAACTCAAGTATAAAAGGTGCAGCAAGGCTCACATATGAACATATTGTATCTATTATAAGACTTTACATTGTCTCCTTGTTGTTCAAACACCTCAACCAGAAAATATCTAGACTCTAGAGATCAATCATGCAAACCACATTTTAACAAGCTCTATGTAGTTATTCATTAATGGGTACAAGGTACATGATGCAAGAGCTTTCTATATGAGCACAACAATTGCCAAGTATCACATTATTCAAGACATTAAACCATTTACCACATGCGGCATTTTCCGTTTCCAACCATATAACAATGAATGAAATAGTCCAACTTTCGCAATGAACATTAAAGATAAAGCTAAGAACATATTTGTTCATACGAAACAGCGGAGCGTGTCTCTCTCCCACACAAAGAATGCTAGGATCCGATCTTATTCAAACAAAAACAAAAATAAAAACAAAAGCAAACAGATGCTCCAAGTAAAGCACATAAGATGTGACGAAATAAAAATATAGTTTCACTAGAGGTGACCTGATAAGTTGTCGATGAAGAAGGGATGCCTTGGGCATCCCCAAACTTAGACGCTTGGGTCTTCTTAAAATATGCAGGGATGAACCACGGGGGCATCCCCAAGCTTTGACCTTTCACTC
>NW_025900712.1:0-15768 GCF_022539505.1 Lolium rigidum | reverse complement strand
ACGGTGCTAGTAGTGACTCTAGCTCTCTTCTATGTGATGCTAGTTTAGATGATCGACCTTGTGTAACCACTAGCTCATTTGTGACTTGTAACACGGTAACACTTATCTAATATTTGAAATCTTGTGAAGCATGGAGGCTAATGTGAAGGACTATGTATTGGTATACTGTGCTAGCTGCTTATGTGTGTTATATATACTATATTTGTGTTGTTATAGTGTGATATACAACCTGTACAAATACCTGCCAGGAATACAAAAAATAAAAACGAAATACTAGAAGTGGCGCACTAGAGGACCATCAGTGGCGCACGACCGATAAGTAGCAAGTGGCGCACTAGTTTGGACCTTGTGGCGCACTACTCTCGATCCCCTTTCGAAAGTAGCAAGTGGCGCACCGCTGTTGCCAGCAATGGCGCACGTCCGAGAGACCGCAGTGGCGCACTTGTACAGGAAGCAATGGCGCACCAGAACGCCATAACAGTGGCGCACCCCAGGAGGTAGCAGTAGCGCACCGAAACCATAGAGTTGTGGCGCAATACTGCAGAACAACAGTGGCGCACCCCTTTGGGGTAATAGTGGCGCATCACTGGACTTGTCAATGGCGCACCACATAGTGCGCCACTGTTACTTAGGGTAGTTGTGGCGCACCACTAGTGCGCCACTACTAAAACTTAGCAGTGGCGTGATAACAGTGGCGCACCACCAGTGCGCCACTGATGGGTAAAAGTGGTGCGCCATTGATTGCCCTTTTCTTAGTAGTGTCGGGTTTAGCTTCAAATACCTTGGCCATATGGTAGTTAAATGTTTCTACGCGATAGGCCTTGGCTGCTGGCCACATCCAACCAAAAACGTCTCCATGAAACTTTTTTTGAAGTTTTCCATTAGATGCCTAAAGCATTCCCTTTGCTCAGCTTGAGGAAAAACTTTTTTAACTGCATTCTCTAACCCTTTGCATGCATCTGTACAGATAGCTAGATTTTGAAGATGTCCTATTGCCCTATGAAATTGTTCCATAAACCAAGTCCAGTTACCCTTCGTCTCTGAAGCAAAGAATCCAAATGCGAAAGGAAACATCCAGTTATGTCCATCAAGTGCAGTACATGCTGCTAACTGACTATTCCACTTTCCATTCATGAAGGTGGAGTCTATACTAACATATGGTCTACAACCGTTCAAAAATCCGTCAAATGCTTGGCTTTACTATTTTGTTAACCCATAGGAAAACACAATATAATTTGTTAGTTGCGCGTAACTTTATAAAATAGTTGCAACATACAACATCAAAGGCTGATGCTAGATGAGTTATTTCTATGACTGTTTTTCCATCTTCTGTTGTCCTAGCCGTTATTCTCCAACGACATATATTTCCTTTACAATGGCTTATAAATCGAGTCGTGTCACTATCTTGTATTTGAATGTCAAACTGCCTCTAATAGCAAATGTTCTCAAGAGCATCCTAAACTCTTGCATTGAAGTAAACAAGGAACCTTCCTCTATCACAGGATGTTCTTTGTCATACCAAAAGTGTTTCTCTTCAGACATATGGTCAGGCACAGGGAGAGCTGCATCAGCAAGTAAATGCTGGTCAATATCATCCATACTAGCATTGATGTTTGCAATGGAGGCCTCGATAGCTGCTCCAGCTATAGCTCGTCGATGCCCGGATTTATCATTAATTCCAAGTATCAAGCACAAGTTCTCTTCTACTACAGGAACTTTAATTTCATTTTCATTTGCAGGTGCTATCTCAATTTGAGACCAATCAATGACTCTATCAACTAAACTACTTCCATCATTGGATTGGGCAATATTCAAAGTAGACAAGTTGGTAGTATCTGTCGTCGATGCCCTAGTCGAAAATGAAATAGCAATTTATTAGTTTGTGAGGAAACATAAGTGAGCATTGAATCTAATATTTGATATAAATGAGATAGTTGTCGAAAACAAAATAGCAATTTATTTGTTTGTGAGGAAACATAAGTCAATATTATGGTACTGATACTGACATCTAATATGCACATGCCAATATGGTGTGGGATCCCGCATGGTGTAGTGCAGAAACAAAAGCAAGATGGGGATCCCAGCAAGATGATGAGATTCATATTTAGTCAGTTATCTACCACAGATCGTGGCTGCCACGCAAGGGAAATATGGCAAATAAAGATGGGAAGGAGGAAAGTTCGGGAGAGCTATTGTACATGGATCGTGGCTGCCCTTCATGGTCTCCGATCATGGACGCGCCACCCGTGGTCCGGTCGCTGCCGCCGGCGGTGATCTCGCCTAGCCCCCCAGCTTCTTTGTTTCTTGGATCCCTGTTTCTCCGCCAGGAATGAAGGATGCCCACAACTCCCTTGTTTTGCTGATTTGGTTGACTCGATGGATCTACTATGTTTGGCTGAGAGTTTCAGCCATAAGGGTACAATACGGTATTACACAATGTATTTTGGGGTCAAAAAAATTAAAATATCTGTAAAGGAATGAAAAGGGCAAATTATAAAGAAATTAGTCTAATGTTAGCAAATAGTAAAACAAAAAGTAATCTGTGGCAAATTATAGAGGGTTAAAGTAGTGTGTGGCAAATTATAAAATATCCCCGACAATGAGCATCGATGATGTCACCGCGAGTTACTGGGACGAAGTAGGAGCTTACGAATAGTGCTATCAGAAAAGATCCAAGCTGGGTTCAATTATGTGTAGTGCCAATCCCATGATTGTTGTACGGATTATATATCCAGGGGTATATATGATGCCCCCCTGCGGAGCCCTCACAGCGATTTGAGATGGTGACCGTTGGATGGCCCCTTGCAGCGAATCTCAGCCCTTCAATTGCTTTCACCGCACAGTATAAATAGGCCAGCCCAAAGTGAAAAAAACCCTAGCCGCCTCTCCCGGAATCGTGCGCCGCTCCTCCCCAATCCCCTCGCGTCCTTCTTGCGCTACGATTGGCGGCGCTGCCCGCCTCCCTGGCCGCCCGCCCATGGCCCATCCCCTCCCCCAGTTTCTTCCTCACCACGAGCATCAGCCCCCACCGCCCCCTCCTCCATTCCCCACTAGCTCCACTCTGCCCACTTCTTCTCTGCCAGTCTTCTCCATGGATGGAACAGAGAGAGGCAAGGGGAAGCAATGCGCCATGGACGAGGAGACAGAGCTCGATGTGGAGGAGCAAGTGGGGAAGCTAATCTGCTTCCATCCCTGTCCTCTCCGCCGGCAGCCGCGGCCAACGGCCGGCCTGGCTCTGCCCCACCCATCGACGCCTCGTCGTGTATGGTGACCGAAAGATGGCATGTACGGATCCATTCACCTGGTTTTGAACTTTTGATTCAGCACAAGTTTGGCTCTAGCCAGGGCATGTGTTTCCCTGTGTCCTTGGGTGCTATTTTTCCTACTGATTATCGTCTCCTCCCTTATTTCTTTTGATCTAACCCCTCTCATCTTTGTTTGTTCAGCTCTTTATAATTTGTGCCTACAAGGTGTTCGGTGAAAAAGCAATATGGTTGCACAGAAGGATTAATCCATGTAATATTCTACTCAATAGTTTACTTTTCCTAAAAAACGTAATTGGTTGCACAGTACGATTAATCCATGTAATGTATTCTCCTCAATAGTTTACATTTTCCGAAATTTAGCTACATCCAACAATGGCTTGCATGTATATTGTATCACCCCTATCAATTATGTGACTAGCAATGCCTCGCTACCCACTGAAAGTTACGTGCCCAAATAAACCTATTCAACAGATGAAGTTCTCATTTAGTCACTTGAGCTCCTTATATTATTTCTATCTTGATTTTTAAGGTCTCAATTTCCAGATAAACTTTTGTGTGGTGTCCTAAGACTGATAATATTTAGGGTCCGGTGGCCAACGCCCGTCATCCCTGTCGTCGACGATACCATTGCTGTTGTCGTCAGTAGAAAAAAACAAGTCCACACCAGACTCCAAGACTTTATGTAGGCGACAAAACTCATCCACCCGTCCCCTTATGCTTTGTGTGGTCGAACCTATCTTGGTTGCTTAGAGAGCACCCCAACCTCCAATGGATTTGTTGCCCTTGAGTCACGAGTTAGCTCACCATCTCACCTTTTCGTAACACCTCTTTATGTATTTTCTTGAAAATTTTATCTGCTTCTCTTAAGCTTATTATTATAATAAGTTTGTGCTGGTTGGCAGGTTATGTGGCCAGCCTCAGATCGGCTAGATTGTGCCAATGGATGAGGTATGTCGATACTTTTCTTATATTTTACTTCATCCTACTACCAATTAGATCGGAAATTTTTAAAAATTAGAACTGGGAAGGTCTTGCTCACATCATTTCTCATGTTGATATTTAGGCCTAACATCTCTCTCTCTTCTATGCATTTATATCTGACCTTGTGCGTTGTCCCTAATTTGTTGAAGGTGCTATCGTGGGCATCCGCATGAGCATTGTGCAACATATCTGTAAGTAAAGGTTGCTTCTGCAATTAAGAGCTACATGGCTATGGCCCGAAGTGAAGGTTCACTTTTGTGTGAATAGTCTTCTGTACTCCGTCACCATGGCAGGAGGAGCACAAGGCGGTTTCCCTCGCATCGGCAAGGTTGTGTGTGCGCTTGATCGGAGGTCTCTCTCTGTCTCTCTCACGCACTAGGAAGTTCATTGATGTTTGTTTTATCTATTGAACAAATATATTCCCAGTTAACCCATCGATTATATGAAGCTTTATTTTCTGAATTATTGCTAGTGCAGATACTGGAGAATGACACCTTCCAATATGTTCTATTTGCGAACTACATAGAGGTTTTCCAATCAATTCTATTACAACTTTTGACGCTTTCTCCTTCTGCTAATTGCCATCCTCGGTTTTGTAATGTATAATTTTGTTGTTCTTTTACTTCTCATTGTCATCGTCCCCAACCTATAGGGCACAAAGGTGGGGTGTCACTGTATACCGTCACCGAATGAGAAGGGATAACCAAATCACCAAAGTCACTCCAATGCCGCTGCTAGCTACTGCTTCCCTGAGCAGCAAGGTGAGCCACTCCTTCCCCTCAGTACACACTCTGAAATTTCTACTTTACATTAAGGTGTCTGTCCAAGCCTTTATCTTTTATTTCCACATAGTGTAGGTCATCATATACCATCCATTTGCACATCCTAATATCCTTTTTGGTGTATATTCACTTTCTCTAGATTTCTAAAGCCACGTTTGCCCAACTATTTTGTCAATAAGATCATGTTGTTTAACAAAGGGTCTTCGAAACTAATGTAGAGCGGGAGACTGAAATTATGCAATGGAAATTATAAAGTTTGTGCTTCAAGCTGCACTATGATTGTTTGCCAAGATGGTTGAGCATAGGTTGAGATGATTTGTTGGTAGCTTAAAACTGGATTCAAAAAATTAGTGCCTACTAGCGATTCTGTACAGGTTTTCCCCCAAGAAGTGTGCCCAATAATTTACTTACAGTATAATTTCTATATGTTGCTCTTTACATCTAATAATTTACTTACAGCTAATTCAAGTGGGAACCGGTTTAAATGATCAGTCAAAATTACTGCATTTGAATCCCCTACTGATCTTAGGTGTGATACAGTGAAACAAACAGCTCTGTGCTGTGATGCAGTAATACTTGAAGCAAATAAAGTTTGCAATTTGATTGGTTTTGAAACTTTCGGTGTATCACCATCTCAAAAAAACTTTCGGTGTATCATGTGAAGTTCTGAACCAAACAAACCGCATGTCTACATCAGTTCATATTTGGACTACCATCTAACAACGGGGACATATTCAGAACCGACGATTGCAGGCTATAAGTGCACAATGATGACGAGAGTGAACTCAGAGCCCCCATGTAGCGTGAATTGTTCATTGTATATGTTGTGGGGTAGACAATATAATTTCTTCTCTGAGATTTGTTTTCTTTTAATAATTTATTGGGTAGGGCTGTACAAGAGTTATCTGGTATGTATAGCTGCATTCGTACTAGACAAGCCAGGTTAATTATTCAGTTGTTTTTCCCCATTTGATGGATTCATATTGGAAAAATCAATGCCTCATTTTATTCAATAGTTATATGCAAAGTTATTTTAGTTTCTTGATGCACTCTTGAGGGGCAAGTTGAGCAGAAATAGGGTCAAGGAAGACATTTGGGGGTGAGCTGCAAGGTAATTATGGGGGTATTTGCAAGATTTATGTGTGATCTCCACCTATTATTAGTTGTGGTTATGGGTTCTCTTTCTACGTGGGTTATTCTTGTGATAGCTTTACATATTATTTGCATAGAAACTATATACTTTGAGGGCAAGACTAAGTTGAAATCTTGCAGCTGCCACCAATGGGTTATTTTAAATATTAATTCAGAGTTACTACTATTGCAGCTCATATTTCCTATATTGTTTCTGAAATGCACGGTCTCTCTACTAATGGCATGATGTTTTCTATCTTCATGTGGCTAGCACCTTTCTCAAACAATTATTTAATTGTAAAGGTAAACAATATTATATGCATTCTTATTGTGTACTACTGTTTTTCTAATTAATGAACTGATCGGCAATACATATTTTGGATTTTATGTGATAAATCTCACAACAATCATAAACTGCGTCCAGTGGACAAAATGCATGGCACTGCTATTTTATACGGCTATTCGGTTTTCCTGAATTTTTTCATAACCAAGGGTCAACATAGACATAAGAGTTCATCATATTTCCATGTTATAGACATAACAAAGTTCATCTTCAGCATTATTTTGGTACTGACATGCTGAAGAGTATACCATAGTTTGATTAAATGAATTTTCGCTGAAGAAATAAGAACACTGTAAATGAATGTTTGTCAAAGAAAAAAAACAGTGAGTAAATGAATATTTCCCTGCAAAGAAATTAATGAATGTTTTAGGACCTAACATGCCTGATAAGTTTGTCTTGCAGCCTGATTGAAGCAATCAGGCTTTGGATGTCACTAGGGAGATAGACAAACAGATAGGGAGTTTCTTATTCGCCCCTTAAGATTGATAGCTGCTTCGTCAACATTGTCTGCTTTGGGACTTCAACATTTCTTAACAAATAGGAATTTCTATCTACCTCTCAAACATAGACCTTATACATACCCCCTGCCAACAGACTCAATTCTTATTGCCACTCCTAACCAGATAACTAAGTCTGAATGGATACAATGTATAATTTAGTGTTGACCCTAAACAATGGCAGCTGCACTTCTAATATTGACACTTTTAGCCTGCTCATACACATTTTTGTAATCGGGTAAATCAACTGACATAGTAAGAAAACATAAATTATAGACAGGGCATGACTCCCTTTTGTTCCTGATCATCAAACCTGCATACCCAGAGCGACTAGATGAAATAAGCTACCAGTTAGACTCACTTCATTGCTACACACAAGGATATATGTCAGTTATTTCATATGGACCTCCTGCCTGATTTTTTTATGCATGTGCGAATGCATTTGGCAGTCTCACTAGCCTCAACCTAGAGAATTTGAGATTTGGTGAATCAGACATATCCAACTTTCTCATCACTTGCAAGCTGTTGAAGGATCTACATTTGTTCAATTGTGACTGATAATCCCAGCACATTGCAAGTTGAGCATGCTCATCTCACTGAAGTCAGTATGGTTGGTTATCTTTTTGAACAAGTTAAACTAAACTGGCTCCCTCAACTCACGCAAATGGTATTTGCTGATTGGATTGATTTCCAAGATCCACTGATTCTTGGTCATGTCCCATTGCTCAAGGCTTTAAGCCTCACAGATGTTGCATGTAGTTTTCACAAGATGATCAAGTTAAGTGAGTTTCCTAGCCATACCTATATACTAGATCTGAAGCTGGGATTTAAATCCAAAAAGTATCAACATTGTTGCTTTGCTAGCCATGACTTCATCTCTTCTCTCAGTTCTCTGTTCATTTCATCAGCATGTCTTTATCCGTTGCAGATTTGGGTGGAGCCAGAATGTCCAATGGAAATTCTTGCATCCTTCCGCCAACTATAAGGTTTGTCTATTTGGTTGATGTTCCTCAACGGTATGATCTCACCTTGACAATGTTTATTCTTGAAGCCGTATCTTTCCTGAAGGAGCTCTACATGAGGGCGTGTGATTTACCTATAGATATCTGATTGCCACGTGGGCTTGATGTTAGTGTCATTTCCTCTTGACTAATCGGACATTTACTTTACTCTCTACTAGGTGCACTTCAGGAGCGTGTGTCATGCACGACGCCATTAGATCATCTGCAGCTTCCAAACTCGACATTACAAAAGACCAGCGTTCCGATTGCTGAGAACCTGGCGGTGTTCCGAGCAATCAAGTACATGCAATATTTGCAAAAAAACACTAAAGGTCTGAAGTTTGAGGTGAAACACTACCATGTGTAATATATTTACTGATTTCATGTACAATTGTTTAGCAGGTGATTACTTATGTACCTATCGTCTTTTGTTTACACCATTGTTTCCTTCTGTATTGTATTTTTTGCAAAACATGTCGTGCTATTGCTGAACCACATAGTGTTTTACTAGAGATTGATACGTGGCATCACCCCTAATATATAGAAGAGCAACATGTTTTGCTCTAACTTTGACTACTACTATTATGTGCACAACATATCTCCGTGTTTTTTCGGCGTCTGCTTTTGCTTTTCCGTTCAACTAATTCTGTCGATTTTGACACAGCTTGTGTTATCACCCCCACTGTCTGATAGACTGGACCGGTCTATATTCCAATGATTCTGATTAGGATAGTACCTGTATAAAATGGTCTATGCGTATTCGAGTGATTCTAATTAGGATGTTCCTGGTATATAATGTACTTTCATGACTATTGCTTCTCCGATCTATTCTCTCATTTTTCAGTGCAAGCTATCGTATCATACTGAACATGAATAAGCTCGTGCTCTTTACTATTGGTTTGATTTAGGCATTTGGCTTGAGTGTAGCTGTTGATTAATTTTTTTTTCCTTTGCAGGGATGTCAGCTTTTGGTGATGCAATAGCAGCTATTAGGTGTTCATTTTCTGTTCGGGTGTCGTGTCCTCTAAATACAATGTCCTTTCTTGATTGTCCTACATATGAAGTAGGTTCCTGTTGCAAACAATCCCTGTGCAACTTATGTAGATGTTATTTTTGTCATCATTCTTGCTCGGTTGTTTCTATATTTTCTTTTCGAACACTTGAGTGCTCGGTGGCATCTATATTTCCTTTTCGAATCACCAACTGCAGTGTGCTTTAAACTTACCGCTTGTAATAGATTTCCATGTGTGGATAATATAGTGTTTCTCAAATTGTTTATCAGGTTGGAAGTCCAGGAACGCGCGGATCGAGTTGACAGACGACTACGAGTCTTGAAATACTTTTAGAGCTGGAGATTGTGCTTTGAGTTGGTTGCTTTTAGGTTGAAAGGCTTGATAGTCAGCACGAAATGTTTTTTGTTGGTTCAAGAACTATTTATGTGTGACATTGATCTACATGTTTGCCATGGATTTGTTGTTGGTCACATGGTTCAACATTATTATTTGTCTAATATTCATCTTTAGTCATACAGAGTCAATAACCGTTGTTATACAAACTGCGATTCGGTGTGGTTTCCACGGGGTCGTGCGCCAAGGCGCACATCTAAATCTAGTAAAGGTATAATTGTTGCACCCCCATGGGGCTCTCACAGCGATCTCAGCTTCTCAGCCGTCCGATCTTCCTGGCAGGCTAATCTCGGCCGTTGATTTCTGGCTCAATTCTGCTAGCTAACCCCATGTAACGGCCAATTGTTACCCGCCTCCGGCTGCCATGTGGGCCCCACCTTCGCCGGCCCCGCACGTCAGCGGCCGTGGCTGGGATCCCCGTCGGTGCGCATTGGCGGCGGCCAGTGGATCTCCACCCCGCAGGGGTATTTTCGGTATTTCAGCGGTATGGGTATAAAAGGCAGCATCCCACGGAGGGAAACCCTAGCCGCCGGCCCGCCAATCGCCTCGCGTGCTCATCTTCCCCAATCCCCTCCCGAGCCTCTCCTCCCCAATCCCCTCGCGATCTCCTTGCCCAATCGCTCGCGCCGGCCTCCCACCGGCGGAGGAGCGGCGCCGGCATGGTCGCCGGCGGCGGCGGGCCACCACCACCGTCACCAACCACCTTCTCCTCCAGCCCCTCCCGTCCCTGCAGCGGTGATGGCGAGCGCGCGCCTGGGCGACTGCAGCGGCGAGAGCGCGCCTGGGGACGACGTCGCGGGTGGTGGCGTCGTCGGCGCTGCCGTTCCGCGGGCGCGCGGGGGTGCCGCCGCCGGTGGAAGCGCGAGCACGCCAGAGCAGCGCGGCCACGGCTACCGACGGAGGATCAACGCTGTGTCGCGGGTGCGCATGAGCGGCGCTGCCGGTAGAGGTGCAAGCACGAGGGAGCAGAACCGGCAGTTCATTTTGGCAAGGTATATAATCCCACACCCTTGCCTGGATGGGATTGGGGAAAAAAGCACCGTGCCCTCTCTCTACTGCTTGGGATGGGAAAAGGTGGAGGTCGCCGGGAGATGGGTAGTCGCCGGGAGATGGGTGGCCGCCAGGATCCCTCTCCTCCATGGCATTAGTGACAAAATCCCTAGGGCCTTGGTAATTTCTTCATGTCCAGGTCTGGAACTCCTCCTTGTGCAGCGGAATGGCTTTATTTCTTCCCCTTGCACCTCCTGATGTTGAATCTGTAGGAGTTGTGGATGAGATGATGAGAAAAACCTACTCCATTCCCCTCCTCTCTATTTAATCCTCATAGATCTTGTATTTGTTTGCATGTTTCTCTCTCTCCAGTCCCCCACATTCTCAGATTTGTTTGTGCAGGTATTGGTTTATCTATGCCATAAGGTGTTTGACAAAAATCCTACAAGAAAAGTCTGATATTTCTCTGTTATCTAGGATTCAATTTTTTTCTGAAATTTAGCAGTGAACAATGGCTATACTTTTGTTTTTTCATTGAAACTAATTTTGGATTTATGTTTTGCTGAGTAATGTATACCCTTTCATTGCTTTGATTATATTTTAAATTTGCAGGGAATTACGAAATTATTATTGCTGGATTTTACCTAATGTCGTAAGCCAGAGGTTTGAGGGATAGATCTCAACTACTCATCCCAAAGTTAAGCCAGACCTACATCATTTAGTTCTTGATGGTTTTTATGTAGGATTTTTTATTAATAGCAATTCAGAGAAAACTTCATACATTTATTGCTGCATTGGTAGATTCCTTTTAGGTAAAAATAAAAAGTTATTTTTTTTCATTTATATAGTTGATTGAAATAATGGCGAATGGTAACATTGTGGTATTGCCAAATTCTGGATAAAAATCTTTAGGATACACATTTTAGATTTATAATGTCTTGCTCTATTACATGCAGGTATGAGAACCAGGATGCGAAATTCAGAAATTAAGTAAGGATAAAATTATTGCCTTCATTGTTTCTGCTATTCGTTAATGGAGATAACAACTGTGCATATACGTGGCATAGTTTGATCCACAATAATACATAGTCAAGTGCTTGATGATTTGATGGTATCAGTAAATTCCTAAATTGAAGATTGTGTAGCAGTATATATTCATAGGCCAACAGGTCAGCGGAATACATAGTCAAGTAGGACATTCATGCCATCGCCATTCTCGACAACAGAGAGGAGGAACTGCAGAATGTGCGTCCTAGCTTGTTTGGGTTAGGAGTGCTAGCTTACCTAAAGGATCTTTCATGCTAGAATTTTTTTGTCTTTGATTGCATGACATTTTCTGTTTGTATTTTTCAATAGGAGCAACACAATAGAGGAGGAGCAGCTGCAAATGGCCAACTGTGATGAGGAGGGACCAGCGGAAAGTTGCTCGTCATCATCAACATCCACCACCGTAGCTTCTATGAGGTACCTACTCTGTCTTCTTAAAGCAGGTAGCTTATTCATGTTTGTATTTGGTCCTTTATAAGCCTATGGGAGAATGGGTTCTTAAATGAAAAAAATTAGATCGACAGTGGAATGGTTATATCAACCACCAACTTATCACTTTATGTTGTTCTTCAGGTCAGCACCGGCATGGTCAGCTATCAAACTCAACAAGGAAATATTCAGCGGTACGGAAGAGGAACGGCAAGCACCACATCAACATCGGCATCACCATATATAGAACCATTGGTAGAATATTTTCCATTCAAGTGTTTTATCTTCTTATGCGCCAATGGTATTGTTTGCATTTGCTAAATTAATCTATATTTCTGTCAACATATTTTCAGATGCACGTATCAGCTCTAGGCTTTATGACAAGATGAGCATGACAGGGATATGACGATGAACCGGCGACCATGGAATATGACGTGGGCTTCCGAACTTGACCTGAGTATTTATTTCCCCTCTGGTAAAGCTCCTTCTAGCCTGCTATACGATGTACATTTCCCATGCATCTCGCTATTTTTGGATTCCCCCTGAAGGATGATACTTATGAGCACAATGTTTTTACTTATGAATTTTGGCTTCTCCTGATAGGACTGAGAATGCGTGACAACTTATTTTATTAACTTGTTGTAGTTTTAGTGTTGCTTAGGTTCTATTGTGAACAGATATAGAACTATAAAAGCCCTTGTTTATCTTTGGTTAGTTTGTGTTAATGGAAATAAAAGGTTGTCGCAAAACTATTGCTGCTTATGTACCTATTCTTGCTTGATCATTTCTTTGTTGTTCTTCTTCTTCATAAATCGATGTAGAACTTCAGCCTCTAGGATCTTACCATGAGAGGTACCCATTATGGTTGAAACATTGTGTTCTCAGTTTAGCATGACTACCCTTACCATGAGAGGTACACACTTACTGGTTTTTTGTATTCAATGAACTGAACTTTTGCAAGATATACTGACATCAAGCCAGTTGTTAAAAGTCTGAAAAATTATGTATTGCGCTAGGCAATTTTGGTGCGCTATGCATAAATCACCTATGTTCGTCCATTCTAACAGTAATGATGAATGCCAACTTTGTTAAAGTTCTAACAGTAATAATGATGATCTTCTCACCGCTTTTACTAATGTGTTTTGTTTATTGTCAGTGAATGAATTACTTACAATAATGTGAGTTTCTTATTCATTAGATCCTCAAACTACTAACTTGTTGGAGTACTCAATTAAACTGTAAGAGTAGGCGTATGAAGACAACAAGTAGCGTATGCAATCTTGTAGTGCTTGCAGTGAGGAACTAGCTCAGTTAATTAGCTCAAGTGAAAGTGATCAGGTAGCTATTTTCTCACTTTTTATCTAATATTTTCTTTCTTAATCATCGTACTAAAATTTATGTTTGTTACGAACTTATCTATTATGATACCAAATCCTTGTTTAAGGCAATCAATAGTAGTACTAGGCAAAATGGGCTTATTATTCAGGTATATCTATGTAAATACCTGACCTATACAGAAGGAAGCGTCTCCACAGTTAGGTCAATGCACATGTAGCATTCTAGAGTTACTATACATGTTTAGATATCGTATTATTGTTATTTTGGTTTGATGTTAAGTACATTTAGTTATAATTTGAATTCCAATACCTTTGATTTGGGATCTATGGGCCATTTGAAATAGTGAGTTTGAGTGCAGAATTCGTCCCGAGAACACGAAGACGCCCTCATTGTTATTCACTACTACTTGCACTTGTAATATCTGTTTTCATACCTTTTTGTGCTCGGCCAAAATGGCATAAGCCTCTGTACATATGCCATGCAAATAACTCTGTTGCTGTAATTCCAAATTTTTTTGGCCTGTCATGGTAGTGCCCAACTCATATATGTACAGAGGCTGAAAATGTATACCTTGGTTAAGCCAGTTCACAGTTTGGTGCCAGCTAAACCAAGAGCCCAGAACGCACCATCAAAACAATTTGTCTCAGTCGATGCTTAGCGCAAAATGAATTTTTTTGTTTCTCTGGTTATAATTTATGTTGATTTGCTATGTTTCGTGAAACCTAAAAAGATTTATTATCACTTTCCTACCTATGAATGTGTTTCACGGGGTCGTGCGCCAAGGCGCACATTTAGCAATTAAAATCGCGGGCTTAGGCCAGGGAAAAAACAATGAAGTTGCTACCATGAACTAACCAACACTTACCAATGAAGTTTGTGTTCTGCTTTCCAGTTTGTGCGCTTCCTATGCCTGCCGTCTTCGTTAGTCGGGTAGTAGTTGGGTAGCTGATCCTTGCCTTTCTTTGCAGTTCTTCACACTGTCAAGTTTCAGAAGCGAGGTATCATGGATGTTGAGTGGGGCAACAAAGCTATCGTCATGAAATACTTGTTCAAGTATGTTACAAAAGGTTCAGATGTCTCGAAGCTATATTTGCAGAGAATTAGAGGCAAAGGTGTTCCTGTAGGTAGTGATGGTCAGGACAATCATACGGTCATTGATCGTGGTCATTTGGATGCTCCAGCTTCAATCGACATGCCTACCTCTGCGGTGAGTATCTGTTCCAGATCGGTCCTTCTAACGGTATTTCTCACCTACAACATCTTAATATTGAGTTCGTGAGCACAATAGAATACTGTTTCCTGCTGTGTTGTGGGAGTGCTTATTCCTCTACTATGATTCTCCCTTGGTTTCCCTTGTCT
The DNA here is from genome assembly GCF_022539505.1 of Lolium rigidum. NCBI lineage: Eukaryota > Viridiplantae > Streptophyta > Magnoliopsida > Poales > Poaceae > Lolium > Lolium rigidum. The sequence continues at coordinate 1,198 of NW_025900712.1, read as the reverse complement.
GACTATCTCTGTTTAGATCTGTATCCAACTTCTAATGTTGCCTTATGTAAATAGGTTGGCTCCGTAATGCTGCTCCCACCATCGGTTACGAAGCCTCCTGGACCTAGGTACGTGCAGGAGCTTTGTTTGTTGGCTCAGTTGCATACATGGTTGCTTTGGGTTATTGTTTAGCATCCTCTCGCATGTTGTGCAGCGATGGCAACTGTGATATCGATTCACAGGTCAAGAGGGTTCTGTTCACTAACTCATTCCCTGAACATGGCGTCGGGGCTGTGCAGGAGTTGGCTCCTCGAGTTGAGCATGAGGAGGTAGGTTTATGTCTATTTTACAATGTGTGTGTGCATGTTGGTTCTTCACCTGGCCCGTCTGCTGCTCCTTCGACGGACAAAAACTCAAACACGTTGGTTCTTCATTCCCCTTTGTGCCTATTTACTCATTTTTGTTAGTTGAAGATAGACATAGAAAATTAGATGAGTTTGGCTTCTGCTTCATTGTACATTTTTCTGTGTTGTACCTATGCCTTCTTGCTGTCATATATTGCTTTCCTTTCACCGGCCTCCAATTTTAGACAAGGCGTACCCTAAAATCGTGTTGTTTTTTCCTGTGACCCTGGTCTTACTTTTTCCATGTTCCTGTTCACACTTTTATTTCCTGTATTAGATTTACTGCTTTGTCTTTCCAACCGCTTAAGCAACTGATTGATCTACGTCCGTTTTAACCTGCTGACTACGCAAGTCCTTGGTTTTACAGAGCTATGCGTTTTCAAGCATTTGTAGTGTTGAGACGGTTTTTGTTATAGTAAGCTTGTGCAATACACTTTCCTGCTCTGTGCTGATTAGCTTCTACTGTTAAGCGCCTGTAGGCGTATGCGATCGCGTGCTCGAGCGGATGGCATCAGCAAAAAGAAGAAGCCTTGACTTAGAAAGAGGTACATTCTTTGGATTACTTTGGCCATGTTACATTTGCTAATTTCTTCACTATCGTCATGTATTTAGTTTGTTCTGTTGATTCACTCGCTATCTACATTCTTGCATCCCTCGCCAATTATCCAAATGATATCCAAGTAGGCGATTAAAACTGCAATATGTGGGAGCATATAAAGCAGCTCGTGTACAGTTGATATTAATGTACGGCTTATGACACCGCAAATTATCCGTAGAATTAAAAGCTACTTGTACCCAAAGATAACATAACTTTC
>NW_025900711.1:0-41541 GCF_022539505.1 Lolium rigidum | reverse complement strand
AATAGGGCCTTCCATAAAAATCCCGAGGTTTTTCCCGAAAGTTGGATTTCGCACAAAAACGAGACACCAGAACAGTTCTGCTGAAAACAGCGTTAGTCCGTGTTAGTTGCATCCAAAATACACAAATTAGAGGCAAAACAATAGCAAAAGTGTTCGGGAAAGTAGATACGTTTTGGACGTATCATGTACTAACTGTGTGTGTGGAGAAATTACTATAGTATTGCTATTTTTCCCATGCTCATAGCACACTTTGTGAGGGTGGCGAAACTGCAGTAGTAGAAGAGCGTGAGAATGCATGGATTTCTATAATACTGAGATAATATACTATAATTTTTTATACTACCTTATGCTTTCCATATGTTGGTAAAGGGGTTCGGTTCCTGAGCACTGTGTCCTTCTCGATGAATTTAGCAAGCGTTTCATCATCGTAAATACCGATCCGCGGTAGACTGTCATGGGGAAGACTGTCCTTGCCGAAGTCCAAGTTGTCAATGTAGTAAATTTGAAAAAAGAATTTGTCAGAATGTTGAATATGCTATTATAGAACAAACGATGAAAAATCCAAAAAGGTAGATGGTAGTACCAAACATACCTCTGGTAGTAGTATGCACCCATTGACATATCCAATACTCTTTCTACGGCCAAGTTTGTTACGCAATGTTCCTGCTGCACTTCTAAGCTCTTCTAGGACAAAGTTGGCCCAATTGTACGTATGGATATTTTCTATATCTGCCAGCGCTTTGATATATCTTGTAGATATAAAATTGTTTAGTGACTGTGGTGCAAAAAATTTTGTAACCACAAAAATTACAAATGCAGTCTTGAACTGAAGGACCTCCTCACGTGTCATAGGATGAACATATTTTCTGGATATGATCTTGAAGAGACCCTTAATTGTGATTTCATCCCAGGACGATTTTCCAAAAAGGGAACAAAGGTATTCTTTATGAGACTGCACATCATGTGCAGATTCGGGGATTATCAGCTTGCCAGCGCAAGGGATGTCGATGACATGATTAACATCCTCACATGTCATACCAAGCTCTAATTTTGTGCCAGCGAAGAAACTACCAGATGTTGGGTCCATCTTGCTAAGAAGCCATGCTCCGAATTGCCTATTTACCCTATGTAATTTTAATCTACACAACCCCTGCAATCCCATCTCTTTGATCAATGCAACTAGCTGCGGATCAAGATCCTCTATGGCATCGACAACAATGGAAGGAGCACACCTGGAGTTTATTTTATCCTTCCATGCCTTCTTTTTCTTGATGGAACTATTTTTCTTTGAGCGTGAACCAGCAGATCCTCCGACAGGCGTGCGATCATACCCCTTCCGATTGCGCACCACATGAAGTGCTCTCGTGAAGGAATACTTGGAGTTTCTGCTTCCACCAGATGCTTTGGGACCATTGTTTAGCTTGACCATAGCTGCATACACGCGAATGGAAGCTGCATCTTAGATACGTACATGCTGAAGAAAACGCTGACTTAATTAGATCGTCTCATACCTTAGTTCTTGTAGATCCAACTACACCTAGTTTAAGATCGTTAGCTTCTTGTAGACTTCTTGTGATGAATGAGTCACCGATCAGATCTCATGGAAGAGAATAACTACTATATTAAAGGGCAACTAACATCATTTTTCTCATAATTTTGAGCCTTTTAAGGAGTTAACCTCGTGGGGACACGTGTTGTTTCACATGGTTTGTTTTGAGCTGGTTATCTTCCGTGTAGCATTTGGTGCTCAGTAACATTTTTGGCTTCAGTAGTTCAGAGATGGATTGGCTTGGTGTTTTCTCATAGTGTGGACGTAGCCATTATTTAGTTGGGACAAAGTTGGCACGATCTATCTGCTGTTGCTGCCACACCGCTTTGACTGTTTTTTATCCTATCTCTGGAACTCACCCGAAAACTCAGTCTTCTCTTTCTTCCCCAATTTTCTTCACGCACGGCGACTCCCCGCCGATCCCCCGATGAGCTTCTCCGGCGAACCGCCGTGGTCCACCCTCGGCGCGCCTACTGTGCTCCCCCGCCCCACTTCGCTGCCCTGCTCCTCCTCCACCACGCGAACCATCAAGCCCCGGAGGGCTATCGCCGCCGCGCGCCCGGAGGGCTGCTGCCGCCATGACCCTGTGGCGAGGCACAGTAGACGTCGGGGCGAAGCTCCGAAGATCGTATTTTTGAAGATTCGGGCGCGCTGTAGTAGGAGGTCGAGCGGCGGGCGGATATCTGGAGGGCAGAGATGGGATGCATTATTCAAAAGAGGAGGAGGTGGAGGCCGAAGTGGAAAATCGCTTCCTGGACCTCTTCCACCATTCTCTGGTGCGGCGCCAACAAGGTCGTCCTCGACAGTCGTGATCCCGGCAGGGCAGCAGTTGCCTCCTCCCTCGGACTGTTCTCGACGCCCTTCATGAGCATATGGCCGCACTCTGCTGGGAACCCGGGTCAACGTACGTTGTTTCTCCGCTTTTTTGTTGTTTACTTCTTTTCCCTATAGTGATTTGCTGATGTTGCTTGTGGTCAGAGCGATGTACCTCGGGGTCAAGCCGGCAAGATCGCCGCCTGCAGGAGTGGTGCATGTCGGGTAGACGTACCACCAGGATGGGGTTGAGGGGCTGCTGAAGGCGGTTGACTTGGAGGGAGAAATGAGCAATGGTTTGCGGCTTAAGTCGTCGCTGCAATGTATGCTCTAGCCCCCTGAACTAACTCAGTTAGGTTTTGTCAGAAGTGGATGCAATCCAGCAGGGGTTTGGAGTCCCACAAGTAGGGTCTCGGAAGCGGTCCAGAAAGGACTGACCAATGAGGACAGCCAAAATGATATAGTAGGAGGCTATTTATGGAAGGTACTTCGCTAAATTCGATGTTCCAACCTACTGTAATACTACTTTCCAGTGTGGTTGTGATATGATGCATTCCACACAAACCAGCTTTTTTTTTTGGAAACCAGTTTCCTCCGACTGGAGCCACCATGCCATTCCACACAAACATCTGAAGCTGGAGTGTGTCAAGTCCTCTGCGGTGCAAAGCAGGATGTGTCACTGTGGATGTCCCCAATTGGACAGCAAGTAAGAGGATGTCAAAATATGGCAACCCTGTAGCACATAATTCAGTTTTTAGTGTTAGCTAGATTAAACCTTAAGTGTGCAATTTGATCTGCTCAGTTCCCTGCATTAAATACCTTTGATATTTGGATGATTTATAAGTGCCCATCATTTACCTGTTTTGAGCATGTATTAGAGGTATATGTTCTTTCGAAGACCAGTCCTGAGGGTATGCTACTACTTTGTTAGATGCTTTTTACTGAGCAGAGTAGACGTTAATTTCAGGGAAGTCTAAGGGTAGATATTTTATGTTTGTTAACAAAAAAAAAACTTGCATAGAGAGGGGCACACACTACCATCAAATTAGTTTTCTTCAGATCGACCTCATTGGACGGATATATTATGTGTGAAATTTGGCAATTTGGTGGTGGATAGTCTATCATCATAGTCTTATTTTCTTTTCTTACCTTGGCAAGCTAAAGATTATTTTTCCTTTGAGACAAACATTAAATTTTGAGGCATCCATGATCTGGCCCTGTGGTTCGAGCACACGAGCTGGTGGTGTTCGAATGTTGGTGCCCGACAGTCTACAGAGCCGCTAATGAACTACCAGGACATATCTGCCAGTAATACAGGAGCGTGATGTTAGTACTGGATTGTGTGGCCTTCAAAGTTTCCTCTATAATGTCTCCACAAAGGATTATAGATGTTGACTATTTTTTTAAACTGAGGTAAATCAATCCCCTTCTAAGTTCTTCTCTACTTTCCTTCTTCCCGTAGCAATTTCTGTACATTTATGTATTTCAAGTGTGCAGATAATTTGTGTTTTTTTCCTTCTTCCACTATTTCTAATCATATATGAGTCCCTGTTAAAAAAAAGATCTGCAATAAGTGCCATTTTCGATCTCTTCTGCTCTATCCATGTGATTGCAGCAGGTAGATCTATGGTCCTGAATGTTAGCTTATTCCTTAATGGCCATACACCAAACTTCTCCGATTTTGTTATTTTAGCTTTCTTCGTCAACAATTAGGTTACTTTATATTTCTGAATTGTGATCAGATCTTTGTAATACATGGGACTGTACAATTTTCCAGCAAATATTATTTTCTCTTTGTACCCATTTAATGCTAGAGAATTACTTCCTGGAGGGTTTCTTCCAAATTGATTGTTAAAATTTTCACATTAAGAACTCATTGACCTATTTTTCTGAACATTAAATTTCTGTCATCTTTCCACTGAAGTTTTGAAGCTTATAGGTTTCTCCTGCAAGTTTGTCTTATTTTTCTATAGAAAACCTCCATATTATGTTCACCTTCCGGTTCAGAAGTTGCCCTTCCATAGTTGCAGCACACCCTCCTGGCCCCACTCTGCCGCGGTGACCAATTCTTATGTGTCATGTTAAGTTGTTGCCACTGGAAGAACGAGCAAATATGATTATTTCCTAACTGTGATAATTGCATGTGTAAGTCCTTTGTTTAATTCTAAATAAGATTCTTCAGTTGCTAATTTCTTTTAGGATAAATCCCACAATCCGGACATATCCATTGTGTCTGGTTAAGAAAAGATTGGGAGCATATGATTTGTTCTGTTTATTGGATGTTGAATATGAAACTCTCAAACCTTCGTGGATCTTGCTGCCCGTAGGAACATTCCATGTTTTCTCAGCTAAAATATAGCCAGTGGCACAGAAGAGGTTAGATTTTGTTTTTACTTGAATTTATGTTCGCTTTGTAATCCCAATTTTCCTTTCTAATTAGCATCTGATAGTGTGCGTACGGTTCGATGTAGGTATAATGTTGACATTTGCAAATGCACTGCTGGAAAATTTAACAAAATATATGTGAAATATGCCAATGATTCTCTATTCGCAGGTTAGGCACTCATGATGCATACTCATGTGGTTTATTATGCCTTCAAAGAGCCTCCGTGAAACCTGGTCTGTTAGATGCATATTAGAGAATACCAGAGATAATTGTTTTGTTGCAATTGATTTCTATCTGGTGTTCTGCCTTTGTTTAGATTCCGTTTGTGTGCTGGTAGTGTGATTTCTGCGGACTACTCAGATGTTCCTTCTGTTGGTGGATACAATTACTAGATTGCATATATTCGGTTTGTGAGCTGACTAAATATTTACTTTCAGATTTTTTGACAGTATGAACACATCAGCGTGTATGCTCTTATGCCAATTCATATCTTCACTGATTTGTATTACTAAGAGTGGAGAAGCTACATCATCCAGTGTGTATCAGCCTGCCAATGGCTTCCCCGAATTAAACACTTTCAGTGGTACTATTACAGTTTGTAGTTTGAGGATATAAACTGAGCAGGTAATCCTTTAGTTCAGCCTTGCTTTAGTGAATATGTATCATATTACAGTTATAAATCCTTGCGTTCCAGCTGATCAGAGCATATATAGGTATGAAGGTGTACATCGACATTACTATGTAAACTCAGTTCCTCCATTAGTAGAATTATTACTTTCTTATAAGAGATAATAGGCAATATTATGTACGATTTCTCAACCTGATGAGCTACTTTAAGGTGTTTACATACAAAATGATACATACCATGTCAAATCTTCTGAGAAATTGTAACTTAGCTATAATTTAGTTCGACCTTCATATTTTATCTATGATATATTTATTTTCAAAAATGTGTTCTAATGATTAATTCCCTAAAAATTATCTCTATGATTTGCACTTTAACAAGTCAGAGGGAAGTCGGGAACCGTTGAAGGCCCTATTGATATTCAGCAGTTCAGTACATGGCCTGTTTGAATCAAAGGATTGAACAGAGAGTGGATGATTGAAATACTTAGAATATTTTCTGATGGGAGTTGTTTGATTTAACACTTATTTTCCCACGGGATTTATCACACATTTTATTAAATGAATTTCATTTACTCAAAACCTATTTGAAATAATATATTACTTATCCTATGGCTCAATAGAATAACTAATTTAGTCATGTCTAATTTCAGTGGGAGTGACATTGCAATTATACCTTTGGCACATTTTTGGAATATTCAAAAGCGGGTCCCATGGTTGCATAAAATTGATACAAACAATGTTCTGTTCATGTTTTGAGTATTGATCACGTGTGCTTATGTTGGCAGCAGTGTACAGTCTATATAATAATTACTAATAATAGCATGCATATTGTCTTATACCAGTAAAATATTTATTATCATGGTGACTAGCTTTATTTAGACGTGCTGATCACACTAGGTAGTCCTCAAGTTCTAATTTTCATTCTCAGTGACAAACCATTCTCCCACATTCCGGTATTTGAAAATGCATTATGATACAACTTTCAACCGTGGGTCCACAACCAAGTCCTAACATACTTCAACTTTATAGATCTGTTGTTTCAAATTAACATGAAATAATTAATAATTTTTGGGCTACATTTCTCCTTCATTTTGTTGCATATAAGGATAGCTCCCCAACTACTTTGCATGCTTACTAAACATTGCAATTATGCCTACGGTACATCATTTTGTTTCAGCAGATCCTCTACATAAAATGATCGCTCTCCAGAAGAATCATGTGAGGAAGTTTGACAAGATAGAACAAAATTGACCTTGGCGGAAAAAGGAATTGATCATGTAATTCGCCAATCGATAAATTTATGCTTCGGTGAACAAACAAATCTACCAGTTCGCTCTTTCGTTTGTTGGTCCTATCTTTGTTTTCAAGTGTTGCTATTGGGTTGTATACTAGATTAATTTGAGTATGCATATCTTTTATTTTTTTACCTGTCATGCCAAATATGATTAATTACCATATACCAACATGTTGGCCAACAGCCCATGTCAAACCTTCAAGACTGAGTGTATTTTGCTTTAGTAGTGATGTCGTAGGTTTGCATGTACTATTTGAAGCAACAATTCTCCTTGGCCTATGCATAATATGAACTAACTATTTGAAATCAATTACAGGAACAAGACCATCCTCCAACAACAAATTTCAGGTTTGTGCAAATGGTAGCTGCAGAGGTTCAGTGCTGAAACTACATATAGACGCTACTATGTCACACGGACTGCTGCACTTCAAGCCACGGCAGCTCAGATCACAGTACGCCTATGTTATGTGCACTTTTCACTAGAAAATACTTCCACGTTATACTATAACCAGTGATTTCTTCTCTACTTCGTGTTGAACGGAATGAATATTATACTGAAGACAACTCTTCGTCTCTTCTACCTTTATATCATCCCTAATCAGTTTCTTCAGTAATAAGACAGTTTTTATCATGGAAAAAAATAGCGCGCTATTTTGACGCTAATAGCACGCTATAGCGTTTCTAGACAGCTCACGCTACACCATTCTAGCGCTATAGCGTGCTATTAGCGCGCTATAGCACGCTAATAGCGTATTTTTCGGTCGACGCTATTTTGTTATAGCGCGCTATTTTTTTCCTTGGTTTTTATGCAGTTGATTTTTACTCTGCCTTTCTAATTTATGTTTATAGCATGCACATAACAGAACTCAATTACAATTCAGAATGTCGAACTCAGTGAACTTCTCAGCACAGATAAAATTTACATTCACTACGCGAACTTGTAGTAAATACTGGAAAAAAAGAGCAACATACCAGGAGAGATCTACTTCACCAGCATGAATGGTTGCTCCCGTCCCCCCTCAGTCCGCCCTCCATGGCTCTGTATCCACCACGGCCTACCACTGCTGACTAATTCCTCTGCATCCAGGAGCTCATCCTAGGTCGATGACGCCCAAGTGCGGGATCTCGGCCGGCCGCAAGACTCCATCCCTGCAGGAGCCAAGGAACGAGGAACTCTTCCTCCTTTTCATGGCTTACCTTTTTTCATTTATTTTTCTGGGTCTTTGGTTGCAGGAGTCATCCTCCTCCCACTGGCACTTTTTGTCTTCTCTGGCTGGTTTGGTCGCTGGTGGTGAAGCCACTCACAGTTTCAGAAAAAAATACAAGATAAAGAGTATTACAGAAATAGTGAAAAGAATAGTCAGAATGGTGGGCCCAATATTACAGAGCTAGCACATCTAGCCAAACCACCATATATATATTTCAGTGCTATCATTTACTGTTAGTCTTTCCTAGAAGTCTAGAACAGACTACTGTTGTGCAGCAGCTATACAGAGGGAAATTCGTCTTGGCTCCCGGGAGCATTTGCTCCCGGATTTTTGGGGAGCAAATTTTGTTTTTTAAAACTTTTCAAAAAATTCCGAAACAAATCATGCACATACCTGACCATGGCACGCACCACCTTGTGAAATTTCGCTGCGAAATGTCATCGTATGCGTCCTGGGAAAAAATGACAAATTTCCAGATCTGAGATTCAAATTTTTGGATCTCATTTCATGTCAGAAATTTGTCATTTTTGTCCAGGGCGCATATGATGACATTTTGCAACAACATTTTACACGTTGGTGCGTGCCATGGTCAGGTACGTGCATGATTGTTTTCAGAATTTTCTGATAAGTTTTCGATTTTTTCTATTTTTTTGAAAAAAACGGGAGCAAATGCTCCCGGGAGCCAAATCGCCGGGACCAAATGCTCTCGCTAGGTCGACCAATCAGTTGCGTCCAGCTTGATGATCCTTCCCGTATAAATTGGTGTATATGGGCCTGACCCCCGTTTATTGAACGGTACCAGCTGTGGGCAAAATGATAGCAGTCTGCCGTTTGTGCCGTGTGCGTGTGTCGGTACAAACGTAGCTTGAATATCTTGGACCAACCGCGCTCTACACTGAATCGCATGTAGCGAGGACTGACGGCTTTAGGTTAGGCACCGCGCGTCATGGGAAATAAGTTCAACAAATCGGCGCCTCCAATAGCAACTACAACTATCTCAAATTTAAAACTCAGCAGATTTCATTAAAATTTGTTTAAAGTTTGATAAATTTAAACTAAACGTCGGCGCACGGGAAATAACGGTTTGCGAGCGCGCGGGAAGATGGCACCAACATTAATTGCAACATCGCATATGATGGTCGGTGGATTTTTTTTAAGCTTCGGGCCGCTAGGCTGCTGCTAACCCAAATGGACAAAGGTGGGCGCACAGCCGATTATGTGTTTGCGTCCCGACTCAATAATAAAAAATACATATTTGATATCCAAAATGGATGGAGCTATTCGAGATACCTATTAGAAAAGCTCTCGATCATTTCCCAAAACAAAACCACATAACACTTGCAGGTGCATTTTCCTTGCACCACCCTGCAGCACGGCGAGAAATATGCACCGTTACTTAAGGAGCCCATAATTCGTCGGATTAGGCCGTTTTATCATCTGGCGATACTAGGTTGAATCAAACTTCCTAAGGAGCGCCTTAGCGTTGAATGGAGAGAAAAGGGCGTGAAGAAACCCGCCCTACCAGTGGGCTAGTCTAATAAACTACCTGACGTCTCTCCGGCCGGTCGTTTGACGATCTGATCGACGAAGGAAATCCAACCGAAAATCTTGAGGTTTGTTCGTAACCAGATAATCACGGAAGAAGATCTAATACACTGCCCGACGTCTCTCCGGCCGGCCGTGCGACGAACTGATCGACGAAGGATATCCAAGCGAAAATCTAGATGTTTGTTAGTAACGAGATACTCACGATTTTATTTAATTCTGTGAAAGCTTGGCAGATAAGATAAGGACGCAGATAGTTCAAATTTCGAAAATTTGTTGGCCCTAACAAACTCGTTGAGATAATTGCCAAATAAAATAATAAAGTATTTAACTTAATCTCAAACGGAGGAGGTATGTTGCATCCATTAGCCTGTTAGTGCTGATCGGGAAAGCAATGTGCAAAACAAGCGTGGATGAACGTTGGGGGCACGTGGAGATCAATTAGCTAGGGGGTAACTACACCCAGGGGTAGGATGGATTTTTCATACTACTCCCAGGGGTAGTTACCCCATAGCTAATTGGCCTCCACGTATCCCCCACCGCAGCACCTAGCGATTCGTTTTGTGATCGTGCGAACAGATCCTTTTGACGGGTGGAAACCCGTTAACCCACGTCCTGGATAGTTATCTGGTGGGAAATATTATTTTTATGGATAAACGCTGGAGCTTGTTTCTAGCGTGGACGGAACAGTCCGAAACTGCAGGCGGCGCTGCCTATATATAACGCACCAAGCCACCTTGCTTTCTGCCAAAAGCAACATCCTATATTTTATAATCTGGAGGTATGGAGAGACGTGATGGACCGGAGGAACTAGCCAAGAAAAGGAACCCACGCATCACTATTCATCTTGAGTAAGTAGTACTACTTTGCAATTTGGAAGTATCCATCTGATTAGTACTAGTACATCGGTTGCGGTTTGTAATCTCGTTTTGGAATTTTCTTTTTCAGGCAGTATAACAAGATGATGGCTATACTTGATAGGATTGATGTCCTGGCTTCGGCTATCGAGTTGCACGGCAGAATTATTTCGGCGATTAGGCATCGGATGGAAGAAAGAGTGCATGTTACTGGAAATGGAGTGAGACTGAAGAACTGCAGGGCATGCGGCCGTCCAGGCCACAACATTAGAACCTGTCGCTCTCCATAATAGACGAAGACGTCAGATATGCTAGGATTTGAGTTTTTTTTATCGGCAAGTATATAAGCCGCAGTTTAAAATTTGCATTTCCTTTTGGAGGGCTACTCCGGTGCTCCCCCCTAAACTAAGTTGAAGGGTCATAGTTGATATTTTTTCCTATGTTGGATCCGCCGAAATTCATGTCTAGCCCATGTATACTTGTCTATATTGATACGATATGTATACGTCGCGCAAGGAAAAAGAAGAGATCACATAAGCAAGATCTTTATAGCATTTTTTTATTTCGGCACACGCACGTGACCGTAGATACGTATAAAACGAGGTACAACACAACGGCGGACCATATGGGCCTGTACATGGCTGTACGGACGGTGGACCTACACTCAAAATTACGATCGTGAGCCCTCTTACGAACATCTACGAAAAGATCTCCACCATTATTGTATTTTACGTGCCCATATTTTTTCCAGGGGAGGAGCACCGGAGCAGAAGTGTTCCTTTTGATATCTAATTTGTGTTCTTCTCGATGTAATCTCAGGGTAATGAAGGTATTAGAGTCTTTTTGTTTAATTTCTGAGTCAAGATCTTGGTGCGTGATGATATATAATTCTTGTACGTGAATCTTAATTATTCACTGCCATGCCAAAATTATGAGATTTAATTGGTGTTTGTGGTATGTAGTATATTCAGTTTGTAGTATGCCGTACTCAAGTATGGGTGTATGATGTGAGAGTTTCGGACAAAAATGCTCCATCTGCCTGAAAATAATTGTCGCACATTCAATAGAAGAACACGAACTTTGGAGGACATGTATTTTTATACTAAAACTGCGTGAAGTATTTAGGGCCGTAAGGAGTAGTATTAACGTACATATACGTACAGAAGTATGCAGCTTGGAGTGTGCCTCAATTAGAAAGGAGTATGTGGTATTTTTTAAAATATGGTTGGTCATGTGGTATTTTTTTAAAGAAGGATGGTCGAAATGTAATGAGAAATAAATAGCTGAAATATTGTTGCATGCAACCGTCACATCTATTTTAGTATGTCCATGTACCATTTTCTATGTTTTTTCTTCTTTGAAAAATACAATGGTACACAGGAGGGAACGTAAGAAAGATGAGGTGGAGGTTTGCAGTATCTGTAGGCGTTTTTGAAGGAGCTGGTAGTTCGTGGGACTAGTTTGACCACATTCGGCTGACAACGTGTGTGAACGTGCAGTAGTACTACGCGGAGTTTGTTAAACTAGATAAGTAGCGAAAAGTAGGGGCTGCAGCTAACTGACCAGACTACTCGGAAGTGACTATTGTTTTCTTTAGATAGGTTCTAGAGCTCTATTCGCGTTTCAGTTTCAATCATTTTTCCTAGAGGTTGGTTTCTACTGCGAGGCTTCGTACTGTGGGAAGTATGGAACCTCCATTTGATGTCGTAGAAGCCTGCATGGAGGATGCGTTTATGGAAGATGCTAACGGCGAGGGTGTCCCGGAGGTGTTTCCACTTGAAAGGTATTGCGTTGAACAATTCATAAGTAATTATTTAGCAGGGCCTTCGAATACATTTGGTTTTTTGCCAACTACAATTCGTTGTGAAATGTAGGGTGGTGGTGGATGAGGAGGAGATTCTTCATGAGGACATTCCGCTCGACTATTCCGATCCTCAAATCGTGGAGCCTAAATTAGGGCAGTTTTTTGTGCATGAAACAGATGCTTATGCATTTTATAACTTGTACGCTAGATTCCATGGGTTTGGCATCAGGCGCCACAAGAAACGAGAGAAGAAAGATTCTGTGAAGACGATGCAAGAATACTGTTGCGTGTGACAGGTAATTAATTTATGATCATTTGTATAACCTCGCTGAATTTATGAGCACGTCGATGCCGAGCCAAACTCTGATAGTATGTTTTTATCCGCGACTCATTTTCTGTCCATGGTTTTCCAGGGACGAGATAAGAAGGTTATAGGTCCATCCACAAGAGTAGGTTGTCAGGCAATGATTAGGATTAATCGTTCGTCAGAGCAGCACGAATGGATGGTAACCAAGTTTGTTAGCACACATAACCATGATTTGAAAAAAAAAAGCCGGGTGTTAATAAGAACAAAGGCATGCCATCTACAGGTATGTACGGAGTGGTTGCAGGATTGCATGGAGGTCCATCGATGGCTCCTTTTACAAGGAGAGCACTGAATAGGTTAGCTTATGCTATAAGAAGAGATGAATCAAGTGATGATGTTCAGAAACTACTAGATTACTTCCGTGAGTTACAAAGCCGAAACAAAGACTTCTACCGTGCGGTGCGATTGGATAAGGCTTCTAGGATTAAAAATATATTCTGGACACATGCATTGTCTAGGCTTAACTTTGAGCATTTTGGTGATGTGGTAACTTTTGATACTACGTATCAAACCAATATGTATAACATGCCGTTTGGCATTTTCCTTGGTGTAAACAATCACTTCCAAACATCAGTGTATGGTTGTGCACTGCTTAGGGAGGAAAGTATCGAATCTTTCGAGTGGTTGTTTCGGAATTTCCAAGAAGCAATGAATGGGAAGAAGCCTTCAGCGATTTTGACAGGTAATTTCTGACAGTAGAATTCAGAAGCTGGATTAGTAGTATGTAGTATGCATAATCGGTACTAATGATTGATAGTAAATTTTAACATGTAGTGTGTATGACTATGTATTATGGTTAAAATGTACTTAGTAGTATGTAGTACTATACCTACTTGGTACTTTATTGGTTATAAAATATCATGAGTATGAAGTACTATCCATACTTGCTGCTGATATAGGTTATAAAATGCAGATAATTGCCACCGAGATGGAGGTCGCCATTGGCAATGTATGGCCTGATGTTGTGCACCGGGTCTCGCAAGTGGCATGTACTGAATAAAGCTAAGCAGAATTTGGGAATTTTATATAGTAAAAAAAGCAAGTTTAAGGGCGAATTTCACAAGATTCTGAATGAAACAAACATTGTTGATGAGTTTGAAACGGGATGGGTTAATTTAATGAGGGAGTATGATCTTGAGTCTAGCACTTATCTGAAAAGAATGTGGGATATGAGGACTAGGTGGGCACCTGTATACTTCAGGTCATTTTTCTTTGCAAAAATGTCAACAACTCAGCGTAGTGAGAGCATGAATCATGTACTGAAGAAGTATGTCACCCCTTCATCTTCATTTAATGGATTCGCGAGGAGGTATGAGAGATTCTTTTACGACAGGATTAATGAGGAGGATACCGAGGAGTTCTTTGAGGTATGTGTTAACTAGCTGACATCTCTCCGGCCGGTCGTTCGACGATCTGATCGACGAAGGAAATCCAACCGAAAATCTTGAGGTTTGTTCGTAACCAGATAATCACGGAAGAAGATCTAATACACTGCCCGACGTCTCTCCGGCCGGCCGTGCGACGAACTGATCGACGAAGGATATCCAACCGAAAATCTAGATGTTTGTTAGTAACGAGATACTCACGATTTTATTTAATTCTGTGAAAGCTTGGCAGATAAGATAAGGACGCAGATAGTTCAAATTTCGAAAATTTGTTGGCCCTAACAAACTCGTTGAGATAATTGCCAAATAAAATAATAAAGTATTTAACTTAATCTCAAACGGAGGAGGTATGTTGCATCCATTAGCCCGTTAGTGCTGATCGGGAAAGCAATGTGCAAAACAAGCGTGGATGAAAGTTGGGGGCACGTGGAGATCAATTAGCTAGGGGGTAACTACACCCAGGGGTAGGATGGATTTTTCCTATATATATATATATATATATATATATATATATATATATATATATTCAATCTCGGATGACCATATACAACTTCGAAAAAGTTTCCATACACAAGTTACGGGATCAGAAGTTCTCCGTCCTCGTAATAGTGTTCTCCTTTAGGATGGAGGACTTCCCTCATAAAAAAATCCTGCTAGTTCCTCTTGAATCGGTCGGAAGCGAGCTTCTGGACTAAGCGTCTTCCGCAAGTTATTCCTCCGCACATTGTCATCCGACGGCTTCCGCTCAGAGGTGCATCTCCGGATGAACTCACAAACATAGTATCCACATAGATTGGTCCCCGGTAGCTGAATATCCATATTAACTAACTTTCTAAAGTCTAGCTCTTTTTGGAATTCACCGACCATTTCATCTGAGAACCGTCTCCAAACCCTACAGGGCAAAAAATTAAATGAACAAGGGAGTTATTAGTTACTTGATATTAGAAAATGAACGAAAGAGGCCGATCAATATAGGGCGCAGATGATTGAAAATAATTACTTTTGCGGCATATTTCTCATGTTGACCCAAAGCTTTGGATCCATATTCAGAGAGTCCATGATGAGAACTCTGGAGGTGTGAAATTCAAGTATTAGCAGAATCCAGTGGAACCTACGGACACGATACATGCACAGTCATGCATAACTCATCGATTAGACATACCATGCATGGAGTAAACAAAAGAGAATGTGCTCAAGACAGAAACACTCACCCAAAATGGTAAGGAAATAGAATTTGACTTTTGAGTTGCTGCTTTGTAAGAAACTCCCACAGGTCCTGCTCCACGTCGCGGGAGTGTCTTTCTAACACATATCCATTAACGATATGTGGGTCAATGAACCCAACATCATGGATGTTCCTTTTTTGGCATTCCCCAATCTTCATTCTGCATAATAGCGACAATATAGTTAGGACAATATATATAGTGCAGGCAATGAACGAGATGAGGTAGAAATAAATCACTTACAGAACGTAGCAACCGATGATAGATTTGTCAAGCTCGCGCAGATTGAACAGCTGGAACAATTCACTCATATGAACTGTTACATAGTAATATTTGAAGTGATGCTCATGTCTAACTTCCGCATAAATATATTCTTTGCCTGCCTTATTTTTTATGTAACCCTTGTACCAACGTAGCAGATTTCCCATTTGTGCTGGTAGATCCTCTTCCTGCGCAGGCTCGACGAGAGGCCCATTCGGCACATATGTAAATGCTAGCTCACTCATTGGCGCTTCCTCAAGGCCTAACACTGCACGAAGAGTCATACCGATCTCGGACGCTCTTTCTTTGGCACCCGCTACAGTCATTCCCTGTTTTGCCGCAGCTGCTATGATAGCGGGGTCCATTAGTTCAAAGTCCTTATCCATATCCGCTCTGAAGATGTCATAGCATCCGGACCGGCGGCTTTCACTATGAGCGGGGGGATCGATTGTTTATTCTGTTCCCCGAGTTGGGCAACTTGTTTCCCGCTTTTTTTTACTTTCTTCTTTCTTCTCCTCCAAGGCTTTCTTCTCCTTCTTCGCCAAGGCTTTCTTCTTCGCCAATATTTCTTCTTGCCTACGAAGTTCACGTCCATAGTCGTCAGGCATATTCTTCTCGGCTTGGACGGTGTCGTCAAAAATGACTTAGCCCACTTCTTTTCCTTCTCAGTAAATACTGGCTTGGGCTCAGGCTCTTTTTCCCCTTGATATTCGCCTTCCATTTGTCATGGTGAGCAGCAGCGGCCACGTTGGTTTCCTCTTCACTAAGTTCCCAAGGCCTTAGGAGGAGAGGCTTCAGTGATGGCTCCGGTACCTTTGTGGTCTGAGGTACATAAGGGTCCGGGTTAATAGTCCATGAGGAGGTTGCCTTGCTGTCCGCCTGCTTCTGCTTCTTCGCCGGAGGTGGATTGGGGGGGCGGCGTACCCGCTGGAGGCGGACTGGGGGCGGCGGCTGCTTACCCGCCGGAGGTGGATTGGGGGGCGGCATCGGCTGACGTGAAGGAGGTGTAGGTGAACCACCACCACCACCGCCACCACCACCACCACCACCGGAGGGGGGTGGACTTGTTGGCCTTGGCGCCTCGCCTGGAAACACTATGTACTTCTTTTTTCCATAGAATGAACTGGCGCTTGACATCTCCAAGTCTTCTCTCCCCTTCGGGTGTAGCATAGTCAATCTCCAGGTCCTCAAACCCTTGGACTATGTCCTCCACCGTGACACGAGCATAGCCATCTTCAATGGGGTTGTTGTGGTGGAGTGCTCTAGGTGTACATGGTAAACCACTGTCGGTAGCTACCTTCGTGGAACATATGTTCCCCACTGGATAATGCAGATCACATTCTTTCATCTCCTTTACATCATCCACGGGGTAGTGAGGCTCCGGTGCACGAATCTCGATCGTCGGTGCATTAGCACCAGCCGAGGTAGCACCAGCCGGGGCCAGCAAGGGTGCATTAGCACCAGGCGGGGCTTCCGTGGAAGCCACGCTGCTTCTCCGCTGCTGGCTTCCGAGATCTTCATGCGGCCCTGCAGCCGATCTTTCTTTTACTAGTTCATACACCATTTGCTTCACGTGATGGAGTTCCGATGCCAAGTGCCCCACAAGATCTGCATCCCGATCCGTCCTTCTCTTACAGCTTCTGTAACCGTACGGGTCATCGTCCTGGGAGAACCCTACTTTCCACGGAATGGCGCCTTTGCCTCGTACACGTCCTGGGTGTTCAGGATTCCCGAGGGCAATTGTCAGCGCGTCGTTCTCTCTGTTGAACTTGATCTTCCCCTCTTGAGCTTGGGTCATTGCGTCAATAAGGGCTTGGGTGGGTTTAAACGCTTTCTTCCGGTGAACACACACCCCTGTCTCCGGGTCTAGCGATCCCCCATGCCCGTACCACCAGCTTTTGGCCCTTGGGTCCCATCCCTCTGTACCTAGAGGGATTCCTCGCGCCCTCAGGTCGTTCTCCATCTTCTCCCACTTAGGCTCCGAAAGGCGGTACCCTCCTGGCCCCATAATATGATTGTACTCTTTCTTAGCCGCATTTTCCTTATTTTTTTCGACATTTCAATGAAATGCTCCGATTTCTTTTGCCTCACAAATTCTGGCCAATCATCTTTCAGTTTCTCATATTGTCCTTTGAAATCTGAAGTCTTGTTCTCGTTGACAAAGTCATGGGCTAAATTTTTCTTGAAGTTCCGGAATGCTTCGGCCATCTTCTTAAGAGCGAACTCTTTGACTAGCCTCCTCCTCTCACGTCCACCCGGAATCTCGTTACCCTGTTCATCGCGTTTGTTGAATTCCGGAGGTAGAATGAAATGTTCCATAAGCTTTCTCCAGCAATCGTTTTTTGTTCTCTTGTCGACAAAACTGAAACCAAGACGTGCCTTCTTTGGCTCATTCCATTCCTGGATGGTGATCGGGACGTTGTCTCTAACAACGGCTCCGCATTGGTTGGTAAACTTTGTGGAGTGCTTTTGGGGCTCCAGCGGCTTGCCGGTTGCACTGACAACCTCGATGGTATATGTTTCTCCTTGTTTCATCATCTTGGTTTTGCCACGCTTTGTCGTACTCGATTTTTTCGACGATCCGGCCGAGGGCTAAAAAAAGAAAGAGAGTCGCGCGCGTTAATACATATTTATTCAAATCAGTACGTTTGTATCACCAGAGGCTAAATGTATATATATACCTCTCTAGAGGTGGTTGCTACTTGCAATTCAAGATCGTCGTTTATCGACGGTTGACCTCCATCAACAATGTCCATTCCTTCGTCATCACCTCGTTGACGACCTTCATCTTCACCGTCAAGGTTCAGATAAGAAGAGACATCCCCTTCTTCATCTTGTTCGGTCGGCACATAAAGAACATCGCTGTTTATGATGCCCATTATATGTTCTTCAGCATCCGGATCATAGTGTTCCATAATCGGGTCAGCTCTATCATCCGCCATATGTCACTCCTGAAAACATGTAGTAAAAACTAATTAATTAAGTAAAGAAGGGGGGCAGTGGCGGTGGCGAAAGGGGGCGGTGGCGGTGGTGAAAGGGTGGTGGCGGTGGCGAAAGGGCGGTGGCGGTGCCGTGGACAACACACATAGGGGCCTCCCTCTCCGCCCCCTCTCGATCCCAAAAAAAACACCGCCCGTATATGGAGGGGGCGATGAGCTCGGGGCGCGGTGTGCGCCGCCCCCACCATATACGCGCGGTTGAAAAATATATAACTATGTTTAATTCATTTTTAAGTTACAAATGGAGTGTATAGAAATTTTAAGTTACAAATTTTAGTTGAAGAAAGTCCACTTTTAGTCCTCCAACTTTGCTGAAAGTTCACATTGGTGTTTTCTCGTTCTCGAGCAGCTTTGGCGCTCAACTGCAATGCATCCTTGGTGTTCTCTCGTGCTATTTGCCGCACTGCTCGTGTGCATAACTCTTGTGCTCCTCCGGTCCAACGGCGCGGCGGTCCTCCTTAATTGTCGACTTGGCGTCGTTCCCCTCAACCTGACCGTGGGTATGTGGCTCGTCCCGTCATCCGTTACCAGCTAGATGCAGCCCTCCTCTTCAATGTCGCCATCATGATGGCAACCGCCTTAGCATCCCGTCTTCCTGACCGTGAAGCTTGTTATCCAACAAACTGATGGCGACGGCCATGCCATCCGCGTATCGTCGGTCACCATCTGTCCATCCAGCCATCCAAGCGGCGGTCCTCCTCGCGAGCCCTCCCGTAGCTAGAGTGTAGAAACAGGACAGAAACGGCTCTTCTTCTCTTTTGCTGTGTAGGAGGGAGTTCGGCGGCGTGCGACGCTGGAAGGGGCGTGGGAGGGAGACGAGAGGAGACCACGACTTCATGATCGTGAGCGATCAGATGTGGATCCTTCTTTTTTTCGTGTGGACCGTTTAACACTTGAACCGGTTCGTTGCTTTTTAGCAACCGAGGTCAATGTTGACACAAAATCAACAAAATTGTTGAAGTGCTCAATTTAAGAAGTTTAAGGTTTATTTTAGACCAAAAAATAGTTTTAGGACAAAAAGTGGACTTTCTTCATTTTAGTTATACAAATATTAAGTTATAATTAAATTAATTAATTTTTAGTTAAAAAATAGAAAATTTGGCCGGGCCGGCCGGCTCCTCTCTTCTCTCTTTGCTTTTTCTCTCCTCTCTGTCCGGATGGCCGGCCGCGCCGCCATCTCCTTCGCGGCGATGAACGGCGGCCGGGAGGGCGGCGACCGGGAGGGCGGCGGCGCTTTGGTGAGGGGCGGCGGCGCTTTGGCGAGGGACGACTTGACGCGTGGCCGGCGGCGAGGCGAGGCGAGCGGCGCGGGCCGAGCGGCAGAGAGAGTAGGGTGCAGCGCGGCGCGCCATCAGTGAGAGAGGAGGGCGCGCAGGAAGGGAGGGGGAGGCGACGAACGGCGGCGAGGCGACGGGGCGGCGCAGCGTCTCCTTCGGACGGCGTGACGGCGTCGTCTGCGTCTCCGGGGCGGCGAGGCGACGGGGAGGCGCGGCGATTTGTTGCAGAGACGAAGTGATCGAGAAGAGAAGCGGCGGTTCGCGCGCTCGTATTTTCGCCGGAATTTTGGTTCCCGCGGAAAGACCCTTTAGTCGTGGTTGGCGAGGCCAACCGCGACTAAAGGTGTTTTTCCAAATAATTTCCATTTCGAAATATTAAAAATACGAATAATATATCAAAAAATTCAGAAAAATAAAACTAATTCATTTCAAAATCTTAAAAATACAAATAATATATTTAAAAAATCAAAAAAATAAAACTAATTCATTTCTAAATATTAAAAATACAAATAATATATCAAAAATTCAGAAAAATAAAAGTAATTCATTTGAAAATCTTAAAAATACAAATAATATATCAAAAAATAAGAAAAATAAAACTAATTCATTTCAAAATCTTAAAAATTCAAATAATATATCAAAAAATTCAAAAAAATAAAACTAGTTCATTTCAAAATCTTAAAAATTCAAATAATATATCAAAAAATTCAGAAAATTAAAACTAATTCATTTCAAAATCTTAAAAATTCAAATAATATATCAAAAAATTATACGCGCCCCCTCCGTAAAACTAATCCAATTTCTTCCTCATCTGTCTTCCCGCCTCCCGCTTCCCGCAAGTTCTTCCCGGCCGCCTCTGTCTTCCCGCGCCCCTCTTCCCGCCAGTTCTTCCCGCCTCTGTCTTCCCGCCATTTCTTCCCGCCTCTGTCTTCCCGCCTCTGTCTTCCCGCCTCTTTCTTTCAAGGGCTTGCAGGAAAATTTTCCCGAGGAGCAACTTCCGAATATGCCGTAGGGCGTGTGCACCAACGACATCTTCGAGAAGTTGCGCCACGGCAGATTTTCCAACCCTTTACCCAACACTGTTAGAGGAGATGGAGTCTTTCACGGGATTGCAGGAAAATTTTCCCCAGGAGCAACTTCCGAAGATGTCGTAGGGCGTGTGCACCGACGACATCTTCGAGAAGCTGCGCCACGGGAGATTTTCCAACCCTTTACTCCATCCATGGGGATGAAACTCTCCCTACCTGCTAGGTTGGCTTGTTGGTCTGCTTGCCAAGGCGTATCGATGCTCCTTTTATAGGCACGGCGCCGCTTCTGCTTTGTCTTGTTCCTCCGGCAGGGCGTCGTGCGCTACATGCTTTATCTCATCGAGCAGTGCGTCTACCCACGCGTCCTTATCCTGCCGACAGCTTTAGTCCCGGTTGCACCCTCCAGCCGGGAGTAAAGCTTACCCAAACGTCCTTATCCCACCGACAGTTTTCTTAGATGACACAAAAACCACCTTTAGTCCCGGTTGCACCCACCAGCCGGGACTAAAGCTTACCTAGACGTTCTTATCCCTCCGACAGTTTCGTTAGATGATACAAAACCACCTTTAGTCCCGGTTGCACCCACCAGCCAGGACTAAAGGTTAGATGACCAGCTCTGGATTCCTCTTCTTCCCGCCATTTCTTCCATGTCTTCCCGCCTCTTTCTTCCCGCCTCCTGTCTTCCCGCTCCCATTTTCCCGCCATTTCTCACTACATATATGTAGCCCGGCTTAGCCAACATTATCACATCTCTACAATCTCTCATCACTCTCTCATGGCTTCCACCGTACCCACTCTAACCTACCAGTAGGTGGAGGAGCTTTGCGCCTCGAACTACCCTTGCCCACCGGGCTACCGCGTCCCCGCCGGCTGGAGCCTAAGCGCCGGAGGCGTGCCGGTCCCTCCCGTCCCTCAGGGTACTGTGCGCCGGGCGGCCTTCACAAACCACTACTACCTCGACCTCACGCCGGAGCAGCGGATGAATCCTCGCTGGCATCCCGATAACCAGCATACTTGGGACGCCTTCTTCATCAATCGGCATGAGAGGGCGCTCACCAGGTATGAGGAGGACGTTCTGCCTCCTGGGAACTTCCACGAGGCCGGCCGTCTGCTACGGTGGTACGGCCGGACTCTACAGAGCGTCATGGACTACATCACGGCCGGCGATATCCCTCGCCTGCGCTACCCTCAGTTCGAGCCACGATCGCCGCCCGACGACAGCGACGATGGCAGCGACGACGATGGTGGCAACTTAGAAGGCGGCGACTATCGGTACAACAGCGACGACCATGAAGACTACGAGTATGCATATTATACGCCTTGGCAGGAGTATGACTAAATCACTCCAAGTTTCATGTATCATCAGTGGTATCTCGAATCAATCGAATCATTCGAAAATGGACACCAAACACATCACAAATAATATAATTCACATGATCCATTCAACAAAGTTTGGTACAATAAATTATTACACATCATTTCTTCCCTTGTGTCCCTGCTTGCTTACGATTGTGCCGTATCCATGGAGCATCCTCATCATTTAACTTAATGCTTGGGTCGGTGTTCACTTTGAAGGGCGGAATTTCACCAAACATATTATAATCTTCTGACATGTTTGTCTTGTCCTCCACTCCCACGATGTTTCTTTTCTCTGAAAGAACAATGTGGCGCTTTGGATCATCGCATGATGTACTGATCGTTTTCTTATCTTTCCGTTTCCTAGTTTTGCTACTCATGTCCTTCACATAGAAAACCTGAGCGACATCTTTGGCTAGGACGAATGGTTCGTAAAGGTAACCAAGATTGTTGAAATCCACCATTGTCATTCCGTATTGCTCGTCCACCTTTACCCCACCTCCTGTTAGCTTGAACCATTTGCACCGGAACAAAGGGACCTTAAAGGAGGATCCATAGTCAAGTTCCCATATCTCCTCTATGTAACCATAATATGTGACCTTTTGCCCAGTCTCGGTTGCTGCATCAAAGCGGACACCATTGTTTTGGTTGGTGCTCTTTTTATCTTGGGTGATCGTGTAAAATGTATTCCCATTTATCTCGTACCGTTGGAAAGTTGTTATAGTCGAAGATGGTGTCTTGGCCAACATGTACAGCTGATCTCCAACATCATTGCTATTCATTAAATGTTTTTGCAACCAACTGCCAAAAGTCTCCATGTGGGCCTTTCTAATCCATGATTCAGGCTTCCCCGGGTTGTCCGAGCGTAAAATATTCTTGTGTTCCTCGAAGTACGGAGCCACCCAGCTGGAATTGGTCAGAACTGTGTGGTGTGCTTCAGTCATAGAATGGCCGTCCATACATATCGTTGATTTCCTTCCGATCGTGCCTTTTCCACTTAGTCTCCCCTCGTGCCGCGATTGAGGAAGACCAATCGGCTTAAGGTCAGGAACATAGTCAACACAAAACTCAATTACCTCCTCATTTCCATAGCCCTTGGCGATGCTTCCTTCTGGCCTAGCACGGTTACGAACATACTTCTTTAATACTCCCATGAACCTCTCAAAGGGGAACATATTGTGTAGAAATACAGGACCGAGAATGAAAATCTCTTCGACTAGGTGAACCAGGAGGTGCGTCATAATATTGAAGAAGGGTGGTGGGAACACCAATTGGAAACTGACAAGACATTGGACCACATCGTTCTGTAACCGTGGTAGATCTTCTGGATTGATTAACTTCTGAGATATTGCATTGAGGAATGCACATAGCTTCACAATGGCTACTCGAACATTTTCCGTTAGGAGCTGATGGCGTGTATTTCACACGTTCGTTGGGCAACCCCAAGAGGAAGGTATGATGCGCACGGCAGCAAGTTTTCCCTCAGAAAGAAACCAAGGTTTATCGAACCAGGAGGAGCCAAGAAGCACGTTGAAGGTTGATGGCGGCGGGATGTAGTGCGGCGCAACACCGGGGATTCCGGCGCCAACGTGGAACCTGCACAACACAACCAAAGTACTTTGCCCCAACGAAACAGTGAGGTTGTCAATCTCACCGGCTTGCTGTAACAAAGGGTTAACCGAATTGTGTGGAAGATGATTGTTTGCAAGAAAACAGTAAAAACAAGTATTGCAGCAGATTTATATTTCAGTATTAAAAGAATGGACCGGGGTCCACAGTTCACTAGAGGTGTCTCTCCCATAAGATAAAAGCATGTTGGGTGAACAAATTACAGTCGGGCAATTGACAAATAGAGAGGGCATAACAATGCACATACATGTCATGATAAGTATAGTGAGATTGTTATCACCAGAATTTGACCGGATCGGAGGTGGGCCGTGATCAAGATAGGCTTGAAGAATATATATATAGAAGAAGTACGTGAATCGGCCTTACATGCAAAGTTTGGGATAAATTGCCCTTGTATCTGTATTATAGTAGGTTGCATCTTAATTTAGAAGTTAGAGTTTTACCCGTGCACGGTTAGGTGCACGCTTGAATTAGAAAGTCCCTTGGACTATAAATATGTATCTAGGGTTTATGAAATAAACAACAACCAACGTTCAACACAACAAATCTCGGCGCATCGCCAACTCCTTCGTCTCGAGGGTTTCTCCGGTAAGCACCATGCTGCCTAGGTCGCATCTTGCGATCTAGGCAGCACAAGCCTACCCACGTTGTTCATGCGTTGCTCGTGCTGAAGCCTTTTTGATGGTGAGCAACGTAGTTATCTTAGATGTGTTAGGGTTAGCATTGTTCTTCGTATCATATGCTGTCGTAGTGCAACCCTTATACATCTAGCCGCCCTTACACCTATCTCAGGTGTAGGGGCGGCACCCGCTTGATCATAGTTTAGTAGATCCGATCCGTTACGGTTGCTCCTTGTTCTTCAAGGATTAGTTTAACATCCGCAATAGTTAGGCCTTACAAAGGGTTGGAGGATCCAGCGGCGTGTAGGGTGTAATTTGCTAGCCCTAGATAGGATGTTCCGGGGATCAACCTCGTGTTGGTTTTTAGGCCCTGTCTAGGATCGGCTTACGATCACCGTGCGCGAGCGCGAGGCCCAATCGTGAGTAGGATCATCCGATTATGCGGTGAAAACCCTAAATCGTCGTAGATCGCATTAACTTTATCTTGATCAAGCAGGACCACCATATATTCGTGCACCTCGTACGGATCATGGGTGGATCGGCTCTTTGAGCCGATTCACAGGACAACCTAAGAGCCGATCGAGGCTCGTATTTAACGTTTACGTGTATGCCCTGCAGGAAACTAAGCGAGGCATCATCCAACACCTTCCACGACCGGGTATAGGTCGGGTGGCACGCCCTTGCGACAGCATCGGACGTGTGACCGAGGAGGCTTTGCGGGCCGTCGCTCCGAGGGACCGGGGCCAGCCGCAGCCCTAGTTGTTCCCGGCTCTACGGTGTTGCCAGTCGCTGCCCGCCGGTGGGTTTCTGACCGCAACACATTCTGGCACGCCCGGTGGGACAATCTTCGACATCCACCGCATCGCCGTCTACATCCGAGATGGCGGAAAGCACTCCGGTCAAGTACGAGGATCTGCCTGACGAGCTCAAGAAGAAGCATGAAGAGATCAAGGCAGTCCTCGAAGCCGAACTCATCGGCTCTTTCCACAGAACCCGCTCCCATGGCGTCAGGTGGAAGGGGTTCTCACCTGAAGGCGCACTCGATGGAGTGGACCTGTCCGCCCCGTCGGAAGAACGCACCAGGTCGCTGCGTCGGGAGATCAACTACATGGTGGCTCATTCGCTGCACCGCCACTCGAGAGCCTGGTGAACACTTTGGAGCGTGTCGCTCTGCGCGTGATCCAGGAAATCATGAGCCATCGGTATTCTCCGTCGGGACCAGCTCTGGGGACTTACAAAGGAGAGATGCCACTCCAGTCCCATCCACCGCTGCCGTTCGCATGGGCGGCACCGGAAGTGCCAAACTCATCGGCATACGTCGTCTACAAGATTGGTGGTGATCCTAGTGACTACCAATTCCTACCGAGGCGCCCAAGGAGATCCCGCACGGATACGCGTGCGCATACGTACTCGGACGGCAGCGCTCGGGCACTCTCGAACCGAGGCTGCGACGGCGAGGGCCTCTGGAACAGCAGGAGGAACGTCGGGGGCAGATCTTGAGAAGCAAACGTGGCTAGCTAAGTACGCCACTCCGACAAACCTCCAGAGCCCAGCTCCTGCAGTTGGCTCAGAACCGGAAAAGCAGGCATGGCTGGCCAAGTATGCCACCCCGGCGAATCTTCAGGGTTCGACACCTTCAGCCATCACCGCGGATCATATTTGTACGATTCTGAAAGATCAGTTCGGCATGATGCCGAAAAGGAAGACGCTCGGCTATACCAAGCCGTACCCCAACGAGTATGAATTGATCCCGCTACCACCCAAATATCGGCTCCCGGACTTCACAAAGTTTAGTGGATCAGATGGTTCCAGCTCCATCGAGCATGTGAGCCGATATTTGGCACAGCTGGGCACGATCTCAGCATCAGACGAGCTACGTGTGAGGTTCTTCGCACAGTCCCTCATAGGATCGGCTTTCGGGTGGTACACATCGCTGCCACCGAACTCTATCCGGACTTGGAAGCAGTTGGAGGAGCAATTCCATGAGCGAGTATCACTCGGAGGCTTCCGAGGCTGGCATTGCCGATCTAGCACAAGTACGACGAAGCGCGGGAAACGGTGTCGAATACATCCGGCGCTTCGGGACCATTAGGAACCGATGCTATTCGGTTCACGTAAGTGAAAAGAAGCGATCGAGTTGGCGGTGGTGGGTCTCTCATCATCGATAAAGGACGTGGCCTCCCAAGCGGACTACCCTTCATTGGCGCACATGGTGCGAAGGCGTCGGCATATGAACAGCGCCACCCGGATGTTTACCGGGACAAATTCAAGCGTGCGGTGGCCCTGGTTGAGGCGGACGAGGATGAAGGTGCTGCGGGAGATCGAGAGGTAGCAGTGGCTGAATGGACTCGAGCGGCGGGCCCCGTGTCCTGCAAATGGGTTAAGCCACAAGGCCCTCCAAAGGGTTCGACTTCGACGTGACCCAAGCCGAGCAGATTTTCGATCTCTTACTCACGGAGAAGCATATAAAGGTACCCGAAGGCCACAAGATCCCCACGGTGCAGGAAGCTGAACGGAAAGCCATACGCAAGTGGCATAACACGTTCACCCACACCACTAACGACTGCAGGGTGTGGCGGCAGCAGATCCAAATGGCGATAGAAAATGGACGGCTAATTTTCAACCAGTACGCCATGAAAGTCGACACACACCCATTCCCCGCCGTTAACATGGTGGAGTATACTTACCATGGAGGGTGCCAGCCAGATCTCTCGTGCAATATCAACATGGTGGGACCTGGGCACCACTCTGGTAAGGACGGAGATGAGGGCAGCTGCTCTCATAGCAAAGACACAGAGGAAGCCGCTCCACGCGATCGGCTCCGCCAAGACGGCAAGCGCTACGTCACGGAGGGGGAAGTGAAGAACATAAGATATCAACGACCTCTCTCCGATCACCTCCTCAACAAATATGTGAGTCGGTATGACCAACGCCGACGATACAACGACGATGATGAAGAAGATCGTCCGGCTAGGGACGACAGGGAGACGTCGTCGGCATGATCACGACGGGGGAGCGATACGAGCGCCACGCCAAGGAAAAGTCGAGGGAGCAAGACGACGTGGATAGGCACTGGGACTGCCCCTTCTTCAGACACTGCTGGGATTCAGGAATGAGCCGATTGCCAACAATCGGCAACTGCCCAGAATGCAAACAGAAGAAGAAGGATGCAGCTAACGTGTCCGTGTTCAAACGTCTAGGGCCTCTCCCGCCTCGGAACAGGCATGCTGAGTCCGCTCGGGTGGAAGATCTCGAGGAACTAGAGGACGATGATGAAGAAGACAAGTATCATCGGCCAAGATGGTGCCCTGATGGGCTCAGCCGTTCCCAGGAGCGAAGGGTTCAGCGTCTACGTGGGTTGGAAGAAGCTGAAAGGTTATACATGCACACGTTGAGGAAGGCACGGCCTGATCTGGCCGCCAAGATTCAGCGAACCCTGGACGAAGAAGGTCTGCCACAAAGAAAAGAGTGGCGCCCCAAGCAAAGGGGAGCCGATGATGAAACATCGGCTGGCACAAACATGGTCCTCATCCTCCCAACGGAGTTTACTGCTCGAGGATTAAACGATGCACTCAAGGTGGACGACGGCGAGAGCATCGACATGACAGAGGATGAAGTTAGGCTGGTCGTATCCACTGGCCTAACCATGTAGCTGGAGCAAATCAATGAGCAAACGTGGCGAGGCTGATCCTTTTGATCGGCCCCAAAAAATCTATGGAGGAACATTACAAAACCTTCATCGAACAAGCAGCGTGGAGGCCGATTCCAGCAATCGGCCAAAATTATCCTCACCATCCATTCTGCCTGGGTTCAACATTTGATCCAACAGAGCCGATACCATCAAATCCCTTGAAAGAATCGGCTCGGGGGGCACCTAGGTGGATAAAACACGAGGATATGCAGTAGGAGTGTCTTTCAAATGCCCAGCAGCCCAAGATATTCTTTGATGATGGGTATTGAGGTATGGGGGCCGATACATAAATCGGCCGTAAAAAATTCAAAAAAATTTAAGCACAGCCGATGCGCAGACATCGACTTAAGGATAGAAAGCCGATGCATGGCCATCGACTCAAGGGATATAACTGGTATAAGCAGAGATTCAAATGGAATGCCTTCTTGCAAGTACTCGATATCAGCTGGGGCGGTTTGAGGGATCATGACCCTGACCCATGCCAAAGAGCAGCCTGGACGTGCAGATCAGGTTAAGGATGGATTGCATCAGATCCGCCAAAGGAAAGGACCCGATCTGACCTGCAAGGCGCGAGAAGTGGACTGAAGAAGCTCGGGGGGTAGCTCACCCTGAAGGTTCTCTGCTCTGGGGAGCCGATTTTGTTGAAATCGGCTGGCTTACGCGTTGTGACGTGAGGCCAATGGCGGCACGTTTGGCTATTTCACTACCTTTCTCGCCTTGACTAAGGCTCGGGGGGCAACTAACTTGGGAGGTGCTCTATTTTTGAGAGCCGGTTGGAGTTGCATCGGCTGACCCTGCATCATGATCTTCTCCGAAAGCGGTGAGCTGTTTGCAGAAGAAGATTGTTAAAGCTACAGGGAGGAGCTGGAAAGGGAAGCCGTCGTCTTGTACAGGGTTTGGGCCGTCCTGTTGCTGCAAGAAAAGGAAGGAGGCTGTATTCTCAAATTAGCCGATGAACGGTCATCGGCTATAGGCTTGCGAAATATCACGGTCGGGTATCAAAATTGCAGCCCGAATTTGAGAAGTGCTTGGTCGACGGTCTAATCGATATCTGAGTCCGGCTTCATGGGCGTCTAAAGGGAAAAAATCCGATTCGTTGCTATCGGTCTTGGTGTGGCAAGCGGAAGGATTGAAATTGGATTAATGGAAAGATAAATTGGAAGAACAATTCTCATTAATTCAAAGGAGCGGCTTTACAGGAAAGAGCCGATTGGCTCTCAAAAGGGGGATCTGGTGCCTAGTGCACTGCTACTACTAGGCCTACTCTACTAGTCGTCGCTGTCATCATCGTCGCCGTTGTCGATGTCATCGGCGCTGCTCCCGGGAAGTTCCTCATCGCTGCTGCCCCAGCCCTCGGCCGGAGCTTCTTCTTCCTCGTCATCATCATCATCCTCGCTGTCCGCCCAAGAGCGGAAGCGCTTCGTCGGCGGGTACCCAGCTGAAGAGGAGGAATCATCTTCCTCCTCCTCCTCTTCTCCTTCCTCGTCATCATCTTCGTCCTCGCTGTCCGCCCACATGCGGGAACGCTTCTTCGGCGGGAGCTTGGCGGAGGGGAGGCCTTGGCTTTCGCTACTTCTCCTTCTTTCTTCTCCTTGTCGGAGGAGATGGGGTTCGCCCCGGAGTGAAGGTCGTCCTCATTCTTGCTCTTCGGCGAGGATTGGAGGGGGAGGCCTGAGGGGGAAGAGGAAGAGGAGGACATTGCTACAGGAGGAGAGGGTTTTTTGGTGCCGACCGCTAGAACAGAGGAAGGGGATGAAGAGGACTGATTAATCAGCGCGGTTAAATAATGAGGAGCCTAGTGGAGATTTAATGCCATTGCAGTTTCCGAGGAAGTGATGCTAAAGCTATCGAATTTTACAGTGGAGTTGGGAAGACAAAGTGTCATGATGAAGGATGCTGCAATAGTTCTGCTCTGCCACGACATGACCCGACGAAAGAAAGCGTAATGATTTTGGAAATGTCGTTTCCAAAACCAGGGGGGCATGTGTTATCACCAGAATTTGACCGGATCAGAGGAAGGCCGTGATCAAGATGGGCTTGAAGAATATATATATAGGAGAAATACGTGAATCGGCCTTACATGCAAAGTTTGGGCTAAATTGCCCTTGTATCTGTATTATAGTAGGTTGCATCTTAATTTAGAAGTTAGAGTTTTACCCGTGCACGGTTAGGTGCACGCTTGAATTAGAAAGTCCCTTGGACTATAAATATGTATCTAGGGTTTATGAAATAAACAACAACCAATGTTCAACACAACAAATCTCGGTGCATCGCCAACTCCTTCGTCTCGAGGGTTTCTCCGGTAAGCACCATGCTGCCTAGGTCGCATCTTGCGATCTAGGCAGCACAAGCCTACCCACGTTGTTCATGCGTTGCTCGTCGTTGAAGCCTTTTTGATGGCGAGCAACGTAGTTATCTTAGATGTGTTAGGGTTAGCATTGTTCTTCGTATCATATGCTTGTCGTAGTGCAACCCTTATACATCTAGCCGCCCTTACACCTATCTCGGGTGTAGGGGCGGCACCCGCTTGATCATAGTTTAGTAGATCCGATCCGTTACGGTTGCTCCTTGTTCTTCAAGGATTAGTTTAACATCCGCAATAGTTAGGCCTTACAAAGGGTTGGAGGATCCAGCGGCGTGTAGCGTGTAATTTGCTAGCCCTAGATAGGATGTTCCGGGGATCAACCTCGTGTTGGTTTTTAGGCCCTGTCTAGGATCGGCTTACGATCACCGTGCGCGAGCGCGAGGCCCAATCGTGAGTAGGATGATCCGATTATGCGGTGAAAACCCTAAATCGTCGTAGATCGCATTAACTTTATCTTGATCAAGCGGGACCACCATATATTCGTGCACCTCGTACGAATCATGGGTGGATCGGCTCTTTGAGCCGATTCACGGGACAACCTGAGAGCCGATCGAGGCTCGTATTTAACGTTTACGTGTATGCCCTGCGAGGAAACTAAGCGAGGCATCATCCAACACCTTCACGACCAGGTATAGGTCAGGTGGCACGCCCTTGCGACGGCATCGGACGTGTGCGCAGGAGGCTTTGCGGGCCGTCGCTCTGAGGGACTGGGGCCAGCCGCAGCCCTAGTTGTTCCCGGCTCTACGGTGTTGCCAGTCGCTGCCCGTCAGTGGGTTTCTGACCGCAACAGAGAGACACGCTCCGCTATTTCATATGAACACTGGTGTTCTTAGCTTTACTTTTAATGTTCATGGCGAAGGTTGAAAACTGCTTCGTTCATTGTTATTTGGTTGGAAACAGAAAATGCTTCATGTGGTAATTGGTATATTGTCTTGAATAATTTGATACTTGGCAATTGTTGTGCTCAAATAGATCATGTTTAAGCTCTTGCATCAAGTACTTTGCACCCATTAATGAAGAACTACCATAGAGCTTGTTGAAATTTGGTTTGCATGATTGGTCTCTCTAAAGTCTAGATATTTTACGGTGAAGTGTTTGAACAACAAGGAGACGAGTGTAGAGTCTTATAATGCTTGCAATATGTTCTTATGTAAGTTTTGCTGTACCGGTTCATACTTGTGTTTGCTTCAAACAACCTTGCTAGCCAAAGCCTTGTACTGAGAGGGAATATTTCTCGTGCATCCAAATCCTT
This sequence comes from Lolium rigidum, assembly GCF_022539505.1. Classification (NCBI taxonomy): domain Eukaryota; kingdom Viridiplantae; phylum Streptophyta; class Magnoliopsida; order Poales; family Poaceae; genus Lolium; species Lolium rigidum. The sequence continues at coordinate 10,005 of NW_025900711.1, read as the reverse complement.
GAGCCAAAAACTATGCCATTTGTGTCCACCATACCTACCTACTACGTGGTATTTCTCTGCCATTCCAAAGTAAATTACTTGAGTGCTACCTTTAAAATTTCATTCCTTGTCTTTGCAATACATAGCTCATGGGAAAATAGCCTTAAAAAACTATTGTGGTATTGAATATGTAGCTTATGTGTCTTATTTCTTATAAGTTGCTTGTTGAGCGGTAACCATGTTTCCGGGGACGCCATCAACTATTACACCTTTGTTGAATATCATGTGAGTTGCTATGCATGTTCGTCTTGTCTGAAGTAAGGTTGATTTATCATGATCAAATGGTTTGAGTATGCATATTGTTAGAGGAGAACATTGGGCCGCTAACTAAAGCCATGAATCATGGTGGAAGTTTCAGTTTGGACATCAATCCTCAATCTCTTATGAGAATATTATCTGTTGTTGAATGCTTAAGCATTAAAGAGGAGTCCATTATCTGTTTTCTATGTTGTCCCGGTATGGATGTCCTAAGTTGAGATTTATCAAAAACGAGAAATCAAATGCGATCTATCTTCTTGGACCTTTGTACAAGCGACATAGAGGTACCCCTTTGTGACACTTGGTTGAAACATATGTTATGCAATGATAATCCATGTAAATCCAAGCTAATTAGGACAAGGTGTGAGCACTATTGGTACTCGATGCATGAGGCTTGCAACTTATAGGACATCTTATGCATAACACATATGAATTATTACTACCGTTGACAAAATTGTTTCTATGCTTTCAAAATGAAAAGCTCTAGCACAAAAATAGTAATTCATGCTTCCCTCTGCGAAGGGCCTTTCTTTTACTTTACGTTGAGTCAGTCTACCTACTTATTTCTATCTTAGAAGCAAACACTTGTGTCAACTGTGTGCATTGATTCCTACATACTTGCTTGTTTGCATTCATCATATTACTTTGTGTTGACAATTATCCATGAGATATACATCCATGCGATAAACATGTTGAAGTTGAAAGCAACCGCTGAAACTTATATCTTCCTTTGTGTTGCTTCAAAACTTTCTACTAAGAATTTATTGCTTTATGAGTTAACTCTTATGCAAGACTTATTGATGCTTGTCTTGAAAGTACAATTCATGAAAAGTCTTTGCTATATGATTCAGTTGTTTAAGTCATTGTCTTTACCATTGCTTCGAATCACTTCATTCATCTCATATGCTTTACAATAGTATTGATCAAGATTATGATAGCATGTCACTTCAGAAATTATCCTTGTTATTGTTTACCTACTCGAGGCGAGTAGGAACTAAGCCTGGGGATGCTTGATACGTCTCAAACGTATCTATAATTTCTTATGTTCCATGCTACTTTTATGACAATACTCACATGTTTTATACACACTTTACATCATTTATATGCATTTTCCGGCACTAACCTATTAACGAGATGCCGAAGCGCCGGTTCTCGTTTTGTGCTGTTTTTGGTTTCAGAAATCCTACACAGGAAATATTCTCGGAATTGGACGAAACAAACGCCCAGGGTCTTATTTTTCCACGGAGCTTCCAGAAGACCGAAGGAGATACGAAGTGGGGCCACGGGGCGCCAACACCATAAGGCGGCGCGACCAAGGAGGGGCCCGCGCTGCCCTAGTGTGTGGGCCCCTCGTGAGCCCCCCGACTCTGCCCTTCCGCCTACTTAAACTCTCCGTCGCGAAAACCCTATTACCGAGAGCCACGATACGAGAAAAGTTCCAGAGACGCCGCCGCCGCCAATCCCATCTCGGGGGATTCAGGAGATCGCCTCCGGCACCCGCCGGAGAGGGGAATCATCGCCCGGAGGACTCTACATCACCATGATCGCCTCCGGACTGATGTGTGAGTAGTTCATCCTTGGACTATGGGACCATAGCAGTAGCTAGATGGTTGTCTTCTCCTCTTGTGCTATCATGTTAGATCTTGTGAGCTGCCTATCATGATCAAGATCGTCTATTTGTAATGCTACATGTTGTGTTTGTTGGGTTCTGATGAATATGGAATACAATGTCAAGTTGATTATTGATCTATCATATATGTGTTGTTTATGTTCTTGCATGCTCTCCGTTGCTAGTAGAGGCTCTGGCCAAGTTGATACTTGTGACTCCAAGAGGGAGTATTTATGCTCGATAGTGGGTTCATGCCTCCATTGAATCCGGGACGAGTGACAGAAAGTTCTAAGGTTGTGGATGTGCTGTTGCCACTAGGGATAAAACATCAATGCTTTGTTAAGGATATTTGTGTTGATTACATTACGCACCATACTTAATGCAATTGTCTGTTGTTTGCAACTTAATACTGGAAGGGGTGCGGATGCTAACCTGAAGGTGGACTTTTCAGGCATAGATGCATGCTGGATAGCGGTCTATGTACTTTGTCGTAATGCCCTGATTAAATCTCATATTAGTCATCATGATATGGATGTGCATTGTTATGCCCTCTTTATTTGTCAATTTCCCAACTGTAATTTGTTCACCCAACATGCTATTTCTTATTGGAGAGACACCACTAGTGAACTGTGGACCCCAGTCCATTCTTTTACATCTGAAATACAATCTACTGCAAACTCTGTTCTTTGTTGTTCTTCGCAAACAAACATCATTCTCTACACCATACGTTTAATCCTTTGTTTACAGCAAGCCGGTGAGATTGACAACATCACTGTTAAGTTGGGGCAAAGTATTTTGATTGTGTTGTGCAGGTTCCACGTTGGCGCCGGAATCCCTGGTGTTGCGCCGCACTACACTCCTCCGCCAACAACCTTCACGTGGCCTTTATCTCCTACTGGTTCGATAACCTTGGTTTCTTACTGAGGGAAAACTTGCTGTTGTACGCATCACACCTTCCTCTTGGGGTTCCCAACAGACGTGTGTCTCACGCGCCATCATAGCATTAAACCAGGCCACCTACATTGACAAGATGCTAAAGAAGGCCACCTACATTGACAAGATGCTAAAGAAGGCCACCTACATTGACAAGATGCTAAAGAAGTATAGCATCGATGGATCAAAGAAAGGTACTTTGCCCATTGTCAAAGGTAGGTAGTTGAGCAAGGCTCAGTGTGCAGTGATGGATGAAGACATAGAGAAAATGAAAGATATTTCCTATGCTTCGGTCGTGGGCTCCATCATGTATGCGATGTTGGGCACGCGTCATAGTGTAGCACTGGACATTAGCATGGAAGGTCAATTCCAAAGTAATCCTGGAAAGGAACATTGGATCACTGTCAAAGGTATTTTGAAATACCTAACTAGAACTAAGGATATGTCCTTGGTTTATGGAGGAAATGAGGAAGAACTTGCCGTAATGGGTTACGTTGATGCAAGTTTTGAATCTCATCTAGATTACTCTAAAGTCTCAATCTGGATACGTATTTATGTTGAACGGTGGCGCTATGAGCTGGAGAAGCGGGAAGCCATCTTTGTTAGCTCAATCTACAATGGAGTCGGAGTATATGGCTGCATATGAAGTATCCAACGAGGCTGTTTGGCTAAGGGAGTTTGTTATTGAACTCGGCGTGTTTCCTAGCATGCGTGACCCTGTGGACATCCTTTGTGACAACACGGGTGCCATTGCCAATGCAAAGGATCCAAGGAACCACTCCATAGCCAAACACATACCCCTTCATTACCACGTCATCGGAGAGCATGTACAGAATGATAAAGTCAAAGTTAGCAAAGTAGACACGGATCAAAATTGTGTAGATCCATTGACGAAACCTCTCCTACTTGACAAACATGAGCAGCATCGAAAGCGACATGAGATCGTGTATTACCTGATGTGAATATGTAAAACTAGAGTAATATGTACTCTAGTGCAAGTGGGAGACTGAAGGAGATATACCCTAAAGGCCATCATAAATGTCGATCATATTGGGTGCCCGAAAGGAGTAGGTTGATGGGATTGATCAATAGTGGGATTTGTCCGTCCATGTCAAGGATAGATACTCTGGGGCCCACTCGGTGGTATTGTGACCATAACCCTGCAGGTGCTTGACGGGCTCACGAGGTCGCAATTACATGGAACGAGTAAACAAGGTTCGTCGGTAACAAGTTTGAAAGAAGGTATGAAGATACCGGTGATCGGACCTTGGACGAATCTGGTATCGCGAGACAAAGAGAATAGTTATGTAAACATTTAATGGTTCAACGATGATAGTCGTGAAAACATAGGGCCCAATTATGTGGTGTTTAGACTGCATAGTTGATCATTGATCGGAGAAGTGTCTCGATCATGTCTATGTGTTTCTCGAACCGCTGGTGAAGCAGGCTAGCGAGAAAAGATTTATATTGTTGGTTTAGATCGAAGGATAAAAGAGAGAACGTGTTCGGAATTGTTTCGAGGAGAAACCGGAAGTTGTTTCGGACTTCCGGAGTGCCCGGAAATGAGAGATATGTATTTGATATACTTAATATTTATAATTCAATGTAATTATGTATTTATTAAATAATTGAATAAAGTTGAAAAGGTATTGGGCCAATTTTGGGCCCAATAAGGTGACTCCACCTAAACCCCCAAGTGGGGAATGGGCTGGGGGCCTTGGAGGGGGGGGGCGGTTGGCCCCTTTCCCAAACCCTAGGGCGGCAACGGCTGGGCGGAGGCGCACGGGGTGGGGCCAAGGGCTCCCTCCTGTGCCTATATAAACCCCTCCCCTCCTCCTCTCTCATTCACCCCAAGGCCTCAAGCCTCTCTCCCCTCTCCCTCTCTCCCTCTCCTCTCTAGAGATGTTCTGTAAGATTGGAACTGGCGTCGGTGCTGGAGGACTTCGGATCCGCCTCAACCTCTTTCGCAGTGGGGGAATCTTCTTTGCCGCTAGCCTGTGAAACCTCGAGGTGATGCACTTGTCATTAGGCTGATCAACTACTCGGCCTTGACGTCAGCGACGACTTGTCTTCATCAACTACACTTGCACGGGAGCGAAATCCCGTGTACGGTCTTCCAGAGTATGATTATGTACTCTGTATTCGTATTTATACATCAGCATAGCACAGCCTGTGATATGTAATACCTTATAGGAATTTTTTGTTTTCTATTACGATTCCGTTCACGGAGGACACTCAATGGCAGGGACAATGTGATATTGCGCCATTTTGTTGATAATTGTTTTTTTCACGAAGTCGAGCTGCTCTGCTTCGAACTCCACCTCGACTTGGTGGGGGCAGTATTCATGACAATAAAATTTTCATTTTTCTTTCTCTATCTCATTATGTCTTGCTTGATAAGTGTATATGCAACAAGTAATTGCCCACGAGAATATGGCAGGAAACATGTCTTGCTTTGTCCATATAAAGTGTGCGTCTCTAGGGCAACCTTTTTGTCACCAACAACACTCGTTTAGATGGAAAATTTGTACTATTTTTCTCTCTAATCACAAGTTCACAACTCCTTCAGAACATGCATGCGTATGTGTGCGTTTGACACTGGCCTGTCGTCGAACATGGCTCTGGCTCATCATGTATGCTTTTTTTCTACAGGCGATTACAAAAACACGAGGATGGCATTGTTGGGTGGTGATGTGGTGTTACCTTCACGCACCTCGCTCTCGATGGTTACCTTCACGTCAAGGGAGGTCACTACTGCTCGCGCACCACGGAGTTGCTGGGCGGCTACTCGCTGATCAAATCATAGGCAACCAGGAACTCACCGATGATGTATGAGGCCAGATGGTGCTACAATGAGCTGCGGATATGCCAGTGCACGTGTGCATGCACGCGTACTCTCAATTCGAGCCAAGGGCTCTTTGCACACAAGCATGTGGACATGCAGGCGTGTTACAGACAGTTCATGTTACGATGAACTCACGTGAGCATTCTGGAAGCCTCCACATGGATATTTTCGATCCACCAAACGCAAAATGGATATATGTCTACGCTTCATTCTATGTGTATGGGTGTAAAAAATACATCCAATGTAGCCAGTATTCCTCCCTCTATATTTCCGATGTCAATCCAATGAGATTGATGACTTCAATACTATGCTTATCAGAACATATAATTTTATTCATTTATTGACATCAGTATACTGATGAATTACATGCTCGGGAAATCATCATCGGAATTATTGAATTCCATATGCTGATAATCTTCGTCGCTCTCATTATTTTATCATATGAGGTGTGGTGGTGGTTATGGAATTTGGTGAGGTGGTGGTGGTGGTCGTATACAAAGTTTGAGACAACAACAATCGTGATGATGATGATGATGCCATACACAATAAGGAAGGAAATGGGATTTGCCATAGCCTCTTTGATTGCAGTCATAACTACACGACCCAATACCGCAGCTCTCCAAATGTTTGCACGACTCTTTAGGAACTACAATCAATACATCACAGAAAAAGCAATTTAGTAATATAGTCCAAAGAAAAAACAAATAGTACTTTGAAAATTTGGAAATTGCAGGTGAAATAGAAAACTGCCTACCACATTGGCAGGACGCCAACGTTGAACACACGATGGCCACGAGCATGAAAGCAATAAAATTCATGTTTAACTTTGGGTTGGTTTTGATGAGCGCCATGGGGAAAATAGATGACTTTTGCTCGGTGTATCGTTGTGCGTGTTTATATAGGCACATGATGCAATTTTATATACAATTGGTCATTCTCGTGCATTTGTATATCTATCTCTCCCAATTAATATTAGGATATCACACAAGTTTTGCATAAACACCACAGCTTTTATTTTGCAGTGCAATTATTTATCTCATCATTATGACCTGGTGTTCAATACTGGTGATTATACATAGAACCATAATGAAATACTTAGATATCAGCATTGCATTTATATATGTATCTATCGGAATTAATATCATGATATCCTTCTATTTTTGCATAAACAACACAGCTTTTATTTTGCAAAGAAATTATGTATCTCATCATTATGGTATGGTTTTAATATTGGTGATTACACATAGAGCCATAATAAAATCTTTAAATATTGGCACTACATTTATACACGTATCTCTCCCAATTAATATGAGCATATCTTGCTATATAAACACCATAACTTTTATTTTGCAAAGAAATTATGCATTTCATCATTATGGCTAGGTGTGTAATATTGGTGATTATACACGGAACTATAATAAAATATTTAGATGTTGGAGTTGTATTTATATATGCATATCTCTCCCGACTAATATTAGCATATCTTGCTGGTTTTACACAAGCACCATTGCAACATTGATGATTCTAGATAGAGCTACATTAAAATTTTGTAGATATTGGCACTACATTTACATCTCTGTTCGAAATTAATTGGGAGATGCCGCGGGGCCCTGCAGACATCGGTACACAAGAAATGATCGATGTGCACACACATGCGCACACTATATGTTCAATTCTCCACATTGCTTCATAATGGTGAACTGGCGCCCTCTTCAGTATTTTCGCTATAACTTATGAATAGCGACGTCCTATTGGGCTCACTAGTAAAAAACTGGCCTTCCGTCCAAGCCTTTTATCCTGGCCCAGTCTGAAGCCGGGACAAATGGCCAGGCCACGTCGTCCCGAAACCAGTAGGAGGGCTCGGGGCTTTTTGTCCCGGTTCTTTAGGGACCTTTTGTCCCAGCTGGAGGCTTGGGCCGCGACAAAAGGGTCTGAGGCCTTTTGCAGCCTGCTGGCAGCCCTTTTGTCCCGGTTTGTGGGTCAAACCGAGATAAAAGTTCTCGGCCTATATATTCAGCCAGCCCCCCATTCTCCCTACATTTTTTTCCTTTGTGGGGGAAGGTGGAGGTTTATGCTAGCTTTTTTTTCTTCATGTGCACAAGAGGTGTTTAATGAGATGTTTGTGCGAACGATGCCACTTGATTTCATTTTATAAGATTTCTCCTCTTTCTATCCTAAAAGGTTAGCAACTATTTTATCGATATATAGACCGCACAATACTAATTTTAGCATGGTGATTGCATTTGATACATAATTGTACTTATGGTGAAGATGAGTCATCCAAGAATGTACGGTAACCGATGCTATCCCTCTTTCAGAGAGGGCGTGAAATCTTTCCTGCTTGTGGCTGAGGCCAACAAAGGGAAGCAAAGTTTTATTTGTTGTCCATGTCTGAAATGTTGGAATGAGAAGGATTACTCTTGCTCAAGAGGCATTCAGAGCCACCTGCATCGGCACAGATTCATGTCCGGCAATAATGTTTGGACCAAGCACGGAGAAGAAGGGGTTATGATGGAAGACGACGATGAAGAAGATAACGATCACAACTACCGATCTATGTTCCCTGAATACGGTGAGACCGCAATAGAAGACAATGAAGAAGAAGGAGGTGAAGAACGGGCACCAGATGAGCCTGGTGATGCTGATCTTCGTCGGGCCATTTTTTATGCAAGGAGAGACTGCAGCACAGATAAGGAGAGGTTGCAGTTTAACAAGATGTTAGAGGACCACCAAAAACTGTTGTACCCAAGTTGCGAAGATGGGCAGAAAAAGTTGGGTAGCATATTGGAATTGCTGAAATGGAAGGCAGAGGTCGGTGTGACTGACTCGGGATTTGAAAAGTTGTTGATAATATTAAAGAAGCTGCTTCCAAGAAAGAAAGAATTGTCCGCCAATACGTATGAAGCAAAGAAGCTTGTCTGCACGCTAGGATTAGATGTGCAGAAGGTACATGCATGCCCTAATGACTGCATCGTCTACCGTGGTGAGAAGTATGAGAATGAGAATAAATGCCCGATATGCGGTGCATTGTGGCATAAGATCAGAAGAGATGACCCTGGTGATGTTGACTCGGCCGGCGAACCCGAGAATTCGCGATGCACCACGTCCCGGGCCACCATACGCGACGTTTTGGCCGCTTTCGTCGGGCTAGGTGGCCTCAAAAACGAGAGAAAAAAAGTTTTGACATGCACCACGGAGGGACCAAAAATCGTCGGCCATGGTGCACCAGCAACCACGGCGCGACTTCAACTTCGTCGGCTGATGACCCACAAGTATAGGGGGTGTATCGTAGTATCTTCGATAAGTAAGAATGTCGATCCCAACGAGGAGCAGAAGGTGTTGACAGGCAGTTTTGATGAAGGATTCACTGTAAATGCTCACGAACAAGTATTCGGGGGTTTTGATGTAACGGATGAATAAAGTACGAGTAAGTAAAATGCGAGAGAAATAATTGCAGCGAGTGGCCCAATCCTTTTTAGCACAAAGGACAAGCCGGTTTGTTTACTTATAATGACCAAACGTTCTCGAGGACACACGGGATTTTAGTCTAGTGCTTTCGCTACATACGGTTGATTAATCTTCATTGTTTTGATAAGTGTTGTGTGGGTGAACCTATGCTAATGTACCGCCCTTCCTAGGACTAATACATACTTGTGATTATACCCCTTGCAAGCATCCGCAACTACAAGAAAGTAATTAAGATAAATCTAACCACAGCCTTAAACTCTGAGATCCTGCGATCCCTCCTGCATCGATATACCAACGGGGGTTTAGGTTTCTGTCACTCCGGCAACCCCGCAATTGGCAAACGAGTACAAGATGCATTCCCCTAGGCCCATAAATGGTGAAGTGTCGTGTAGTCGACGTTCACACGACACCACTAGAAGAATAACACCACAACTTAAATATCATAACATTGAATATTACTCAACCATAGTTCACTACTAACAATTAGACTTCACCCATGTCCTCAAGAACTAAACGAACTACTCACGAGACATCATATGGAACATGATCAGAGGTGATATGATGATGAATAACAATCTGAACATAGACCTTGGTTCAATGGTTTCACTCAATAGCATCAACAACAAGTAGAAATCAGTATCGGGAGAGTTTCCCCTATCAAACAATCAAGATCAAACCCAAATTGCTACAGCGGTGACGATGTCCAGCGGTGGAGATGGCGGTGATGATGGTGGAGATGATGATGATGGTGATGGAGATGATGTCCAGCTCGATGGCGGTGACGATGGCGTCGATTTCCCCCTCGGGAGGAATTTCCCGGCGGATTCCTGCCCGCCGGAGAGCTCTTTCTCTC